>NC_139618.1:1342738-1392725 GCF_964270895.1 Podarcis filfolensis
GGGTTTCGGAAGTGGGGCGCCCACCAGGCTCACCCCCTCCCCCACAATCCCCAGAAACAAGCCTGTTAACTTAAGCTGCTTTGGCAACAAAACCAACAACAAACTGGCATCAGGGAGCCAGGCTGCAAGTGGACATCTTGAGGATTAAACTGATTTGAGAAGCTGGCGGGGGGCACTATTCCTGATCCTCCTTATTGGAGGGATATAAACAGACACACAGTCCCTGCTGCCTCCCTTCGCATAAACAGACCTCTCACAAGTTCTGAACCTCAAAAAGATGTTATCTAGTTTCAGAAAGCACCTGGGTCAGTCACCATCCGCTCCAACCCAACACCACACAGGCCCAGCTTTTCATAGGTGGCCATTAAAAAAACTTAACAAAATACAGGCAGTAGCCGTGCTTCCTGCTCGCCCACTGTCCGGCAACTCACCTCCCTCTTGGGGGGTTTCCAGTCACTGCCCTTCCTCTTAGGAGGGTGCTCTGTCTTTCTCCCGAGGTGAGGAAGCTATGTCAGGAGGTGAAAATTAAGTCCTCCTCAGAAGGAAGCCTTTATTCTTATTTGCATTTATCTCTTGCATTTCTACCCTACCTTTTTTCCTGCAAAGGAGCTCAATGTGGCAGATAGTCTCCCTCCCACCACCCGCATTTAATCTTCACAACAAACAACCCTGCGAGGTAGGTTAGGCTGAGGGACAGGGACTGGTCCAACGCTCTAACCACTATGCCACACTGGCTCCCAGTGTCAAGATTTTTAAAAACAAGTCCCTGTTTTATTATTATCTGCTCAAACGAATTGGGGGGGAGGAGAAGAGGAAATAGGTTGTTCCTGCTCCAATGGCTTGGGGGAGGCGGTGCCTTCTAGCTTTCTTCTCCTTGGTGCAGTGGTGATAAAGCTACCGTCCTCCACCTCTGCTGACAAGGGCATTGAACATGTGGCCCCCCAGGTGTCGCCGGACCCCCAACGCCCACTCGTCCCAGGGATTATGGGAGCTGGGAGCCCATAAACATCTGCAGAGCTGCATAAGAGGCTACAGCCACTCCCCACAAGGAGGCAGCAAAATTTACCTGTCCTCCGAGGAAGCCACGCGCTTGGCTTCACTCTCACCAGAAGGCACACCCAGAACAGGGACTCGCACAGAGAACATAGCAGGCGGGGGGGGGGGCTCTTCAGAGGGCAGGCACTTTGTATGCTTACATGCCCTAAAAAGTAAACCTTTTTGGTGGGGGTGGAGAATGTTAAAGAGTGAAGGAAAAGTCCATGCCACTAGAAGGCCTCTTCGGTTCTGCTGCATTAACAAGGGGCTGCTGCAACCAGCCCCTCCGCTTCAGGGATCCTCAGAACCTCTGGCTGTGCTATCTGGACTATGAATCACTTTAATTAATATTTACCAAAGTGCCTGAAAAACTCCCTTGCCTTCTCTGTTTTTCGCCCTTGACATTACTCAGCCAAGCTGCTGCTGGATGATCAATGCTTCTGAGGCCGTTGCTCCTTCCCAGCAAGGCAAGGAGGGGGTGGGGAAGAGAGCCTGACGGCAGCAACTCCAAGGCCTAATTGCGCATACATTATGCTGTTAATTATGCAGTTGGGTCCGGCTGGGTATAAAGCGCCACATTCTGGAGGTTGAAGTTTTCCAGGCTTGACGTGGTTTTGAAGGTGGGGAATCACTCCCCACATTACAGCACGGGTCTCCACCGCCACCTTCCACAGAGCCCCACCCTGCTTGGCAGAGCAACCTGGGCCAATGCAATCCAGGCAGGGCAAGTGGCGCAACCTTTATAAATTATGCAAATGAGGTGCAATCCTGATTACTGGAAACCCTATCCTGCTTACTTTAAATTCTGTCCTGATTACTGGCAACCCTGTCGGGGCTACCACCTCAGGCACCTGTGATTTAGCCAAGCATATCTTTCATCGGGTCTGTACCTTTGCAACCTTCAGCAGCAGAGAAGTTCGGTGGCAGAGCATCTGTTGCACAAGCAGAAGGTCCCAGGTTCAATCCCCAGTGGGACCAACAGGTAGGGCTGGGAGAGACTCCTGCCTGAAATCCTGGGGAGTCATTGCTGCCAGTCAGTGCAGGCAATTGAGCTAGGTGGGACTAATGGTCTGACTCAGTGTAAGGCAGCTTCCCGTGCTCCTAGATCCTTGGGAAAGTGATCTCCAGGACAACCATAAATATGTTCCGCTTTCCTGTGAATGAGGACACACACACAGCCCTGATTGCAAACCACAAGACCAAGAGCCCTCAGTCGTGTGACCCTAAAAGCGCCTCTGACATGAGAGAGAAAGAACTGAAGGACCGTTACATCTTCCCTTTAACACAGAACAGCAGGTTTTGTGCATTCCTCTCCCCTACTTCTTCCCTACAGATGCTACATGATAAATAAAACCAGGCCTTGATTGCTTCTTCAACAAATGCAACAGGCACTTTCATTTACTGTCAGAAGCAGCAGCAGCAGCAGCAGCAGCAGCTACAAATTATTCAAAAATTGCAGAACCTAAATGTAAAACCCCCCACAATGACAACTTTAAAAGGGACAGGAACAAAACACAGTAAGAAAGAACCTCGAAGCTGTAGCAGGCCTTTTTCTTTCCTTTACAAACATTACAAACAACTAAGGTTTAAAGGCAAAGGGAAGACTTAAACTACCTGGCAAGTCATGTTCCCACTAAAAGGGCACTGGTGAAGACAGGCTGCAATGATGAGCATGACTTTTTAACCAGACAGCTTCTCTCTTGGACACTGGGTGGGAGCATGAATCATTATTTTGTCCCCATCTTCTCTGCAACCTAAGACTGTTCAGGAGGGATGTCCAACCTGTGCCCTGCCCTATATGGGGCTAAACTTCTGCTCCCATTATAGTTGATCAACAGTCATGCTGGCTACTGGGAGCTGGAATCCAACAACATCCTGGATGGCCACAGCTTAGCCATCTTGCCTCACAGTTTCATATGGAACAATATTTGCAAATCATTGCTTGCCTGATTGCCTACGGAGAACGGAGTCACGGCCAGGAGACTAAAGAAGGGAAACTTCACAAAAGCTGGCTCTCTATTTAGGGCATCACTAAATTCATTCTCTCTGTCTTTTCTTTTTTAAAGTGGGTTTGTAACTTTTGTGGACTTACTTACAAGGGTGCACAACACTGCTGAGATTCTTTTGAGGTCAGTCTTGCTGTTAAGTCCACAAAAGTTACTAGGCCATACAAATTCTTACAAGCCTCTCTGCTTTTGTGATGCTTCAGTGGTTGCATCTTTTGCCAATCTGGTGACCTCCAGATGTTTGGGGACTAAACGCCCATAAGGGAGTCTTAATGCTGTACACCGTTCTGACATCTTTTAATAACCGGCAGTACATAAACTGAATAAATAACAATAAAAATGAATAAGTCCAGCCAGGATTTGTGGTCCTAAATACCTGGAGAGGACCAGGTTGGTACCCAGCTCTACCTCCCTTTTAAATCAGAACCAGTGAAGGCAGTAACTCCTGTAGTGCAGGGGGCTAGATGACCCCTGAGGTCCCTTTCCGACTTGACAATTCTGGTTTTATAACTCCCACTGCCAGTTGCAGAAACCCCACATCCATTCTGGCATATTGTATTTCAAGGGAGCTGAATTTATCACCTTAGATGTGAATTGAAGAAAGGAAAGGCAGTGGGAGAGAGAGAAAAAAGCAAAAGGAGATCACCAATATATTTGAAGCTGTTCTTCCAGGCAGCTAAGGAAAGGATGTGTTTCCATGAGTTGGAGAGGAGGAGGGTTATTATACATAGCTGCTTGATCACACATACCTGCCCCATCTCACCTGCTCCCACCTTTGCTCCTGTGGCTCCAAAGTCAGCTGCATACAACACTCAACACCTCAACCAGGATGTCTGCTACAAACACATCAACAGGCTCTTTCTGACGCCTGGCAACTTCTTTTTCTTTTAAAGAAGAAACCTGAGTTGGTTGCCCTTCCACTAGTTGCGGCTTCCGGATTTCAACGGCCCAACGTTAATATTGCAAGCTGATTCAATGTGCCAGTAAGTTGACACCCTCACAATTTACAACAGCCTGGAGGGGTAGCTGATCACACTTACGTTGTCGTCCTCTCCCACTGCCTCCAAGGAGACTTGTGGGAGATGATTCCACTTCAACTTGCAACCACCCTAGGAAGCAGAGCAGGCCAAGAGATGCTGGCTTGCCAAGGGCACCAAACAGGTGAGATTCAGTGCTTGGTCAGCAGCTGAGATCTGCTCTCCTGGCTGGCAGTCGCAAATAGTCCTCCTTGCCCCACCGCGCAGGAACAGAGTCTGACTGCTGCTCAGGAGCAAAGTCTACAAGAGAGGGAGAGCTGCTAACTCTGCACACCCTATCATTTAAAAAAATATATTATTTTTTACTCTGTTTTGGGGGAGGGTTGGGAAAACACTCCCACCTGAACCCCTGGAAAGCCAACTGCTGTCAGTCAATGTGGACTGTACTGAGCCAGAAAGAGCAATGGGCTGGCTCAGTGTAAGGGAACTTCTTACATTCCTATGAAAGGTCAGGTTTGGAGGTGGGGGTCCTGGCTGCTCTTCCGAGGGCTTCACTACCTTTGCTGTAATAAGCGAATCTGTAGAAGGCCGAGCACCTCAGCTCCTTTCTATCACAATTTTAAAAGCCCTCCTGCTCTCTGTCAACATCCCAAAAGCATGATGTACAGAGCAAATTTTGCCCAAACTGCAGCCATCCTTCCTCCTCGCCCCCCCCCCGGCCCTTTCTTCCCTTGACTTTCCTTTCTTAGCTCTGATGCTTCTATGATCTAAAGTCACAATGTCCCTCTAACTTCTGATTCACAGGCCAGACAGAAATCAACCAAGATTAAATCAGGGAAGATTCAGAAGGCTCAATTTGCCACAGCTCTCCCTTTAGATTTCGGCATACCCCAGGCTATCCCTTCAACTCGTGACAATTTGCACCTCTCCTGCTGCAACGAGCACCCTCCAGACCCTTGATCCCAAGCTGGCTCCTGGAAAAGGAACACCCAAACAACACCAAAAACTGGGGTGGGGGTGGGGAATGCAAGTCATTCGGAGACCAAATGAGCAAGCAATAAATTCCCCGTCTGCCATTTCCCATGCCTACTTGCCCAAGCAGCTTCTGCTTCAGCTTCCAGAAAGAATGTACAAAATCTGAGCTGCCACAACAGGAACGCACAAACAGAATGAACTGGAGTATGGACCATCAACATCATTTTATTATTTGTACCCCCCGCCCATTAGACTGGGTTGCTCCAGCCACTCTGGGTGGCTCCCAACAAAATATTAAAAACACAGTAAAACATCAAAACTTAAATAGCTTCCGTACACAGGGCTGCCTTCAGATGTCTTCTAAAAGTTGTATAGTTATTTATCTCCTTGACTTCTGATGGGAGGGTGTTCCACAGTGTGGGCGCCACTACCGAGAAGACCCTCTGCATCTTAGAGACATTAGCTTTCATTTCAAAGCAAAAAGACAAGCCTCTGACCCTTAAGGTTTGGAAGACAAGCTTGAAGTTGGGAGCATGTTACCTGGTAAACTCTCAGAAGTCAAGAGGACCTGCAGACCTTGAGGGGCAGAGCTCCAGCGCTCTGCAAATCCTAGGAGGACATGGGAAGGGCCCTGCAACTGGGTCAGTCCAAAGGCCAATTGAGTCCAATGTTCTGCTTGGTAGCTAACCAGATGCCCCAATGGGGTGCCTGGAATCAGTTCCTGAGTGAAACCACGCTCTCTCCAACAACCTCTCTGTGTGCCTTGCAGAAGAAGAATGCAAGCATTTTTGTTTGTTTTAAAAAAGCAAGCAAAAAGTGAAGGTTGCGAACAATTCTCATGGCCTGCTTCCGTAATTACAGATAAGAGTATGGGCAGTGTTGTGTCTTGAGCCTTGGCCCAAGAGTCATTTAGCTCAGCATCACACTGCTAGTCCAATTCTCCTGACAGGGAGACAGAGAAATATTTGGTAAGCAGAACCAAAGACAAGGATCCTAGACCAGTACCCATTCCCAAGATTATTTAGAAACAAGGGTCTCTCTGCCCTTGTGAAAGTGCAGCTGGGCATGGGCAAGAGGGGGTGGGGAGCACCCACTGACTGTCCCAGAAGAGGGAGGGGAATTTTTTTTGCACACCCTCCATTACTAGGCATTTTTGTGAATCACATAGAGGGGAGGGGAGATAAGGAAACACAGAAAGGCTTTCTATGTGGCTGAGGTCACGAGCTCCTTTAGATCCAAGATTGCCCTTCAATTAATACACACTGAATACAGCATTAACAAACGCTTCCCTTTCCTCTTCCAAGTAAAAGAAAATTGATTATGCTGCTGCTGATTAGTTTCAGGAGATCAATTCTGAGAGCCAACACAGTTCCTTCCTTGTCATGAGTTCAATTTGGTCAGCATGGTTGACTTTTGAGAATAAAAAGCCAAAAATCAAAAGGACTGCGCCATGTTGGTGCCAATGAGGTAGATGCCAGAATTCTGCAGCCTTTCCCCAACCCACTTCACAATGACCTTTGGCTCTACAATTCTACAATGCCCACCATACTTGACCATTGGCCAGGCTGAGGGGAGATGATGGCAAATGAAGTCCAAAGACACTGCCAGTGACTCTAGAGCAACATTCACCAACAGGTGCCCATCAGCCCCAAGGCTGCTCTAGACCATACCGCAGAATACTTTGCAGCACACCAAAAGCGGCCAGCCTGGGAAAGAAGCACTCAGCAGAGCGCCTCAGCGGGACCAACTCATATCGCTGTGCAATCAGGCATACGTAAGAACTCTCTCTTCCATCCAGTGGATGGAAAACCTAAATGTTTCCAATGCTTCCTTGGCAAGGCAGCTCAAAACGGAAAGAACAACATATGCAGTGGGTTGTCTCTAGGTCACCTCAACCAAACTAGTGCTCAAATCAGGTGGCCGCTAAGTTCAAAGATAAATTGCACAATTAAAACCAAAAAGCAGCCACAGGCTTATTTAGACGCCTCGCTAAAAAGGACCTACATATTTTTAAGGAAACTCCACATGCTTGGAGGGAGGGAGTGTTCCTGCTTTATTTTAGCTCAGGGACACAAGTACATCCATTTTATTTCATGTTTGTAAGCAGCCCTATTCCTCAGATGCAATAATAGGTTTAATAAAGTAAAGTCAGCCCATGAGAGACGCCACACTTTTTTACACTCTGGATCCAGACCGTTGCTTCTGCTGCACACATACAAACCGAACTTAAATGAAGGTTACATCTTAATAACTCTGGGTTTACCAAACTACTACATGCAAGGATCAAATTTTACTTCTCAGCCATGAATCCCACAGCATTTGAGCTGTAATCTGTTCAACCTCAGACTTAAGATACCTTGGGCAAGACACAGTCCAATCTCATTTTTACAACCTGATCTTTATCATGTTTAATCAGAAGTAAATTCCAACGAGTTCAATAGTTAACCCCTTGAAGCTGTGGTCTCTTGCATGCTTCCCTTGCTTGGAAGGTAGCCATACTGAACTCAGAAGAACTTACTCCCACGTAAACATGAGAGGAGCAGATGACCCACATGATTACAACAACCACCTTGTTGTGTGATCTGCAGTGTTCTTACTTGGGATACAACCTGAACTGAATTCAATGGCACTTACTCCTAGGCAGATGGAAGTAAAATAGGGTTGCCATACGTCTGGAATGTCCTGGACATAGCCGGAATATGGCAGTTGGAAACAATGTCCAGGCAGAAATTGCAAAAATGTCTGGGAAAATCTGTCTTTATTTTCTTTGAGAATCTGCAAAAAAGCTCAACAACTTTGGCCAAAAGACAAAAAATATTAGGGGAGGCAGCACTTTGGCTTTGCATGGTTTATTGGTTATAATGGAGGCAAAAGTGGGGGAGGCAGGGGTTAAACAGGCTGGAAAAAACCCGTGACACACTTCATGGAAAGTCTCAAGGGAACTGGAGGCAATTGGGGGGGGGGTTTAATGGAAGCATAACAAGCATGGCCCTCAGTTGTTCAAGGTCAGCAGTGTTTTTAGAGATACATATGTAGTGAAAAGAAAAATCAGATCAAAGCAGTACTTACTTCTGAGTAAATATGCATTGGATTAGGCTGTATAAGAGGGGAAGAAGCAGAATAAATTCTCTTATTCTGAGGAGGTTATTTGACCAGGCTTGTTAGAACAGACCACCATCAAAACCTTACTTTGCTTACAGCAATTTCCTTGACTTCAGACACAGAAAAATGAATTTTGGGGAGGTGGAGGGGAGAATAAGAAAAGGGAACCAGATCATTTCACCTGCCACTCACATCCCCCATCCCGTGGCATTTGTCAAAAGCTGTTCCTCCATTTATCACTTGTGTAAAACCAAAGGTCATCACAAAACATTTATCAAAGCTGTGGCACTCTTCCTTTTAATAATAATTTTAGAAAGTCAGCCTCAGACTCAACCCTGATGAGCTTTCTTGCTCCTCAAAGACTTCTGCACCCCCACTGCAGCAGGAGGGGACTTGGGCAGGGGGAAAGCCAAGCCAATCAACTCCCTGCAGGTAACCTCTATCTGCATCGCTAGCTCACCTGTAAAATGGCAAGTGAACAAGAATAGCAAATGTGCACATAGGGCTTGAGGAAGTTCTCCTAACACACCCCAAAAAGGCACAGGCAGGCCACAGACAATGCCACAACCTACCTCACTGCCAGCGTTTGCCAACTGGGTGCCCTGAAGGTGCTGGCTGGGGCTTATGGGAGTTGAAGTCCACAACATCTTGAGGGCACCTGGCTGGGAAAGGTCATGATATGCACCTTAGGAGCCAAGGAGCTTTCTGACTGTAAAAACAAGAGTCCAAAGAACTAGGACTCGGTGCTTTGTCACTGAGCTATGATTTCCCACCCTCCACAAAATTCCTGAAGATATGAACACAAGACTTGAGGGGCTCATTCTCTCTCAAGAAAATTACACATATATGATCAGGACTGGGGAGGAAAACATCTAGAAATCTAGCATCAGTTCCTAAATGGGCCACAATTGTCCTCCAACCTTGAGCACGGTTGGGGCTTAAAGTACTAGGAACTGGAGGGGAAATGTCTCAGCCCCACAGGTCACGAATTGGGACCCTCCAGAAGTTGTTGGGACTCTGGTTCTCATCAGCTCCAGCCAGAATGGGATGGGAGCTGGAGTTCCTCCTGGGTATGATCATTTAAACACCCAAAGAGGCCAACTATTTAGGCTTCTCAATTTGGTAACTATACAGCATCGCTGACATGTGAGATGCATACCTCGGGTTTGTGATGAGCATATATTTATAAGCAGCTGTCCTCAGTTTTCGATATCTTTCTGGTACAGATGGCCATCAAAGCTATCAACCGCCCTAATTACCAAGGAATCGGTCCTCCACTGATCCCAGTATCTCATGCTGAGGAAAGGTGATGTCCTGTGACAGGCTAACTTGCCCCAACAAAGTTTTCCAAGTATGTGGTAGTAAACATCCCCACTCCCCACAAAGATAGGGAGACCATAAACTCAACATGGAGATGGGGTAATTGAGAGCAGGGGCAGAACTCTTACCACTTACAAGAGCAGCAGGAGAGAGTCTGTCCAGCCTCCTGTTCTCACAGGGCCTAGCAAAACGTCTCTTCTGGGAAGATCACGAGCAGGACCTGGGCACAACAAAAGAACTCTCCCCATTCAGGAGTCCCAGTAAATCAGTATCATCAATGGGGCTAGGAAAATTCTGGTTTGTGGCATCACAAAATTCTGGTTTTCAGCTTCACAGAAAGTGTAGAAGGATTCACAGCTCAGGGGCAGAGGTCCTGCTTTGTGTGCAGGAGGTTGCAGATTCAGTCGCCAGATAAAAAGGGATTGAGTGCTGGGAACAATGCCCCTCTGCCTGGAAACCTGGAGGCCTGCTGCTGCCAGTCAGAACAAACAATTCTGGTTTAGATGGGACATAAATCCTGACCCAATACAAGGCAATTTCCTATTTATTTTTGTAAGTACCAGAATCCTTACACGTTCAGGAGCACCAGACATTCATCCCCACTACCATCCCCAGTTCTGGCAGCAGATATGTAGCCTGAGGAAGGGAGAGGCTGAGTCCATGACAGAGAGGAAATAATCCGAACTGGCTTTTCAAGCCAGATGCAAAAAAGGCCTCTGAGCGAGGCCGAGAATGGAAGTGGCAGCTTGATTAAAGCTACCTCAGCTCCCCGTGACAGAACCGCCCCTCAGGCAACCAGCCATGGAATTTCACATGTTTGCAAACTCTGTATCAAAGGGGTGGTGGGGGGGTGGTTTTTTTGGAGAGGGGCGTTGCATAATGAGAGTAGGACAAAGTGGATTTCCCCCTAGATGGCACCCCCACCCCTGCTCCCTCAACCCATTCACATCATCTAAATTTGACTCATCAGACACTTCAACCGAGGCGGAGAGAACTGAGAACACCTAAAGAAATTTAGGGAAGGACCCTTAAGTGTAATTAAATCAGCCAAGCCTAGTCTCTCAATTCCAGGAGAAGCCAGAGGTAGTCTCCAAAAGGCACCTGTTCTTTCTGTTACTTCCCCTAAGAACAGCGGGGAGGGGGGGCTGTCTCTCCAGGCCCCACCAAGACCAAAAACCAGCATCTTTTTTGTTCCCTGCCTCCAAAATCCACAGAGGATATTGAATGTCTCTGTGACAGAGGACAGAAGCAGGACGTGGTGCCTTCCAGGCCTGCCTGATGCAATGTCACTACCAGGGGTGCCCTTGCTGGGAGGGGAGGGAGCCTTCGGATCTGAATTCCTGCCACAAGGGAGCTGGGCAAAGGGACCTAAACAAGGAGAGCGTGGGGACTATAGGGCAAGTCTGTTTTGTAAAAGGACACATGTCCTAAATTGAATTCGAATTAAGTTTGAATTTCAGGAGAGCCTTGGACTGGGGAGGCGTGGCAGGTTAGACTGGCCAAGACTTAGGGGGCTGATATGTAGGGGCGGGGAAAGGTAGCTAACTTACTGAACAAACCAGGTTCACTCAAGGCAGTTGCTCTATAGCATTAAATAGATTTTTAGCGGAACCTGCCTCCTTGACCAAACAGGGGTATGGGGCAAAGCAAGGCCCTAGACCATCCCTTATTAAAAAGAAATAAAAATTACCATGTCTCCCCCCCCCCGCACACCTTTGGAATGAGACCAAACCTTATTCCTACTGCTACTAAAGGTGGACACACGCACACGCGCACACACACCCACACCCAATTCAGCATGGTAGAAAACTCAAGAGGTGGTGCAGGAGGGGGTCATATCCAGGTAAAGACAGCAGGCAAGGCAAGAAGACGAATACGGGAGAAGAATGGAATTAATGATGGTGTCAGAGGAACAAGGAGCCAGGCTGAATTCTTTTTGGGGGTGGGGGAGAAGGGTGATGCCTTAAGGAGAGGAGAGAGGCTGCAAGCTGAAAGGGGTGGATATTGGTGATGCAGGAGGATATGGCACTGGGGAAAGATTTATGGGGGGGGGGAAAGACCTCAAGAGAAAGTGGGGGCTGCAGTTTGCAATGGGGGAGAGAAGTGGAGTAAGTGCTTGAGCTGCAATGCAAGCTGTACTTCATTGTGGGAGGGGCAAGAGGCCCACCTCACACTGGGGGGGACCCAGCGGAGGCAGCTAGTTCAAGGACCCAGGTGTGGGGAGGGGAGAGAGAAATGATGCAAGAGCAAACATGAGCAGCCCCAGCTGGATTTGTGCAGGAAGGAAAAGGAAAAGAAAGCAGGAGCCCACCTGATGGAAAGAGGAAGCTGGTGAGGGGGGGGGAGAGGCTGCAAGTTCAAGAGGTGGGGGTGGCTGCGATGGAAAGAGGAGACTCTGATGGTGCAGGAGGAGGAGGAGCAACTCAGGCCGGAAGGGGTTTTTTGGGGGGGGCTTCCCTAAGAAGCGAGGAAGCAGGTGACTTCGCAAGTTCAAAATCGGTAGGCAGATCAGCAGGGGCAAAGAAGGAGGAGGAGGCTCCTCAGCAGCAGCGGGATTGGGGGCGGGAAGAGGCCCCACCGACCCCCCGGGGGCATTTTTTCTTTTCCCTCTAACATTCATCTTGATACTGGGATTGGGGAAGAATGACAAAAAGGGGTGCGGGGGGAAGAGCAGCAGATGAGGCTACCATCTTTATCGAAACAAATTTTAAAATGGGGTGTTTGAATTTGGAGCAGGCTGAAAAAAACACGTGTATATATAGATATATAGATATACTGTACATATATGTGAATGTGTGTGGGGGGGGGATAATCCTCTGTTCCCCACCTCAACAAATGCAAAATAAATGGGAGGGGGGATGGACTTCCCCCAGGTCCCCCTAATTGCCCCCCAAATACACAGCCCCCCTCCATCGTCCTAAGCCCCCCTTAACATCCCCATTAATTACTCCACAAATACACAACCCCCCCAATTATCACCCCCATTAGTTACCCCACAGTCGCCCCCCATTAATTCCCCCCCACGCAGAGAGGCCTTGCGTGCTCCCCCCCCTTTTCGGGTGGGTTTTTTTTTGCCCCTCTCCCCCCAGGTAGGCCCTCCGCCCCTCCCCCCACCGGGAGCGGGAGGGGCGCCTGGCCGGGCCTGAGGAGAGGGGGGGAGGGTGTCTTTATAACCGCCCCCCCCCGGATGAGCCCCCCCCGGTGCAGCTTCCCTCCGCCTCACCCACCGTGGGAGCCCCCGCCCGGCCCTCATGGCGCCGCCGCCCGCCTCGCCTCGCCTCTCCTCTGGCCGCCTTCAGCCGCCGCCGCCGCCGCCGCCGCCTTCTTTCCCCTCAGAGCCGGCTCGGCCGCTCCCCCCCTTCTGCGCACGCGCCGCCCGGCCCAGAAGAGGCTCCTCCTCCTCCTCTTCCACCAGCACCGCCTCCAAGAGGGAAGGGTCACAGCAGCAAGAAGAGCACGCGGACACTTCCGGCTCTCTGTTAGGGGCTGGTGGGGGTGTGGTGGCGAAAGAGAAGAGAGGCTCGGCCTTGAGGTTTGTTCGTTTCTGCGGGTTCGGAGCAAGGCGAGATAACAGCTTGAACGCGCACGTGCGCGTTCGTTTCCATCACACCCACCGTATCTCCGGAGGTCAAATGGAAACCGGAAGTGACGGTTACGTTGGGGTTTTTTTCGTTTGAGACGCGGACCTTTCCTTATCTCTATGGCTTTTTTGTGCCAGTCTCTGCATCGCTCGCTACTGTGCTATGGAGGAAATGCCGGTTTTGACATCCTGGTGCGCACGCGCAGCGCATGCGCTCTCTTTTCCTCCACATCCGAGCACATGCTGGCTGGGGGCTGATGGGAGTTGTAGTCCAGAACATCTGGAGGACATCCGGGCTGCCCTACCTTGTGGCCTATTGAGTTAGGGTAGAGACACTGTAGCAGCCCTATATATTTTATCTTTAGTAATTATTATTATTATTATTAATTATTATTATTTTATTAGTATAATTATTATAATGCCCCAGCTTCAAGGAGCTGGTGTACATGACCCTCACCCCCTTTAAAACAACCCTGCAAGGTAGGTTAGGCCAAGAGGCAGTGACTGGGCCCCAAGGTCACCCAGGGAGAGCTTAATGGCCAAGTGGGGATTTGAACCCTGGTCCCTTCCAGGTCCTAGTGCGAAACTCCAACTACTATACCACACTGGCCCTTTCTCCTCATTTAATAACTGCATAAACTGTTTAACTTGCTTTTAAATGGCGCAAGGTGCTTTACTGTGAGCCACCCTGGGCCCTTGTGTCAAAGGTCAAGGAATAAATCTTATTATTTCATTGTGACCTCTGTTTTGAGAGAGAAGGTGGGCGGTTAAGAGAGGACACGTTATTCCAGGTCTCCGCTGCCACAGGATAAAGCCACGCCTGTTAGCCAGATGCAGCAAACTATAAAGAGGAATTACGCAAAGGAGAGGGCCCAGGCAGCTGTTGCAAAATGGAGAAGAACAAAAAGTACCCATTGCTCTGACCAGACCCAACGATGCAATCCTACGTGGGCATACATTGACGCAAGCTCTACTTGAGTTTCTGTGGGGTTTTGCTCCCAAGAAAGTGTGCCTGGCGTTGTAGCCTCACGCACCTGACATCACGTTGAAAAATCTGTCTAGTGTCCATAGTAAAATGGTTACATCTTCACTAAGTGCCACTGGACTCTTGGTTGGCAGCAAAAAAGGCGCAGACACCTCACACCAGGCATGCCTGTAGGTCAGGATGGATGGGGGATCTGTGGTCCTCCAGATGTAAAATGGAGATTGCCAAAGCAAACCGGAAGCTGAGAGGGCAGGGGTTGCTTTTCATTGTACGCCTTTAGGTGCCAGGTGAAAACATCCCTCTTCAGACCTTTGGCTGATTACATCCAATATCCATTTAAATGTATTTGGGGCAGGGTTATTGGTATGTTTTTGTTCTTGTAGATCAGAGTTGGAAGGGACCACGAGGATCATCGAGCCCAACCCCCTGCAATGCAGGAATCTTTCACCCAATGTGCGACTCAAACCCATGAGCCAGAGATGTATATTGTGTTATTTTTATCTTGTATTTTTATGTTGTGAACCACCCTGAGAACTATGGGTAGCGGGATGGTTCACTACTACTACTATAATCTGTTTTCCTCAGCCATTAGAAAGGATGGGCCCTCCTAGAACAATGGCCTTTATCCATTTCGCTCTGTAAATGCCCACAAAAGATTGACAGTAACCCTAAATAATAATTTTTTATTATTGTTATTTATTAGATTTACATACCGCCCTTCATCAAAAGGGCAATTCACAAGATAAATCCGGACTAAATAATCTAGGGCAGGCATGTCCAAAGTCCGTTTCGGGGGCATAATCCGGTCCACCGGTCGGCTTAATCTGGCCCCTGTGGCAGTTTATTTCCTGGGTCAACAACTTTGGTCGGCCCTCAACTTCATCATATCTGGCCCTCTTTGAAAAGTTTGGACACCACTGATCTAGGGCAACCACAGATCAGTTTGCAAAGCGCTCTTGAAAAACTGCCCAGCACTGCTTTACAAAAAGGCAACCCATTAAGGCTCCCATTTTACAGATGAAGGGCACTGAGACTGAGATCATTAGACCTAAGTAGTAAGGGAAAACAAAACTGTTGCCTGAGTGACCACTTCAATTTATTGAGAGCACGGCAGCCGCATCAGAGCCCAGAAGGGTCTCTGGCTGAAAGAGACAAGCCCTTGCCCTGACTCAAAGTGATGCAGACAAACTAGGATGGGAGTGCCAGGCTCCAGGCAGCAGCTTCTGAAATGTTTGCGTCTCTTCTCCTGCTAGCACAGAGTGAAGCCTACACCCACCCCAGGCAGCAGTCACTGTGCGAGCCAGAGAGAGCGTGAGATTCAGCCGCATGATCTGGGGGTCCACATCGCATGAAACCAGGGAGATGTGCATGTGCGCAATTTCAGTGAAAGATACGCATTGGCAACCTGGCACTGCCGTTTCCTCCTTGTGTATCATCGTTTGCTGGCTGTGGGTCCATCTGTAGTACTTCCCTTGACACGACACGCACCTGAAATGGGACCTGAGTCAGGAGAGCCAGGCCGCCCCCTGCAGGCTTTGGGACAGGAGAGAAGAAGAAGTTGGGAAGAAGTCCTTGGGGCCGGTTGCTGGCGAGACCCATGAGCAGGAAAGCAGGGCCTTGTCGTTGGCTTGGAGTGGCCCCTTCCATGGCAAGGCCGGGCTGCTGCAGGGGGAGCGACGGCTCTCATTTCTTCACCTGCACAGAAAGCTTCAGGTGCACATCGCAGAGGAAAGCGTTCATCAGGTCAGAGCCGGCTTCCTGGGCGATCTTGCTGATCAGGTGGCCGCGGGAGCCAATGAGCATCTTCTGCTCCGGGGGAAGGCGAAGGCCAAGGAGAAAGGAGTGTCAGTGGGAATCGAGACAGCTTATCATTTGTGGCATCACAGCCTAGGCATCCTTTTTTGCTCACCCTACCCCATTCCCCAGCTGAGAAGCTTATCTGTAACTACAGAAAGTTTATGGGGAAGAAGGCTTACATTAGAAAGTAAGAACAGCCTGCTGGATCAAGCCAATGGCTCATCTCGTCCAGCATCCTTTGGTCATAGGGGCCAACGGAATGCCCCAATGAGAACTCCCCGAGCAAGATTTGAGCACAACAGCCCTCTCCTCCCCATGGGGTTTGCAGAAATCAGCATTCAGAGAGCACTGCTGCCTCCAACCGCCATCTTGGCTAGTAGCCATCAATAGCCTTCTCCTCCTCCTCCTCCATGAATTTGTCTAACCCTCTTTCAAACCCCCCAGGTTGGTGGCCATCACTGCCTCCTGTGGGAGAGAGTTCCACAGTCTAAGTATGGGCTGCATAAAGAAGGTCTTCCCCTTTCATGTGTCCTGAATTTTCCAACATTCGTTGTTTGTTAAACTGCTCTGAGAATTGTAGTTCTGTGAGGTGGGAGGGAATAGGGGAGCAGCCTAAAGATTCTCAGCAGGCTTAGCAAACCACAGTTCCTTGAAACAGCCTCGGCCCAGTAGACCTGAAGGAGCGTCTCCACCCCCATCGTTCAGCCCAGACACTGAGGTCCAGCTCTGAGGGCCTTCTGGCAGTTCCCTCCCTGCGAGAAGTGAGGTTACAGGGAACCAGACAGAGGGCCTTCTCGGTAGTGGCACCCTCCCTGTGTAACACCCTACCATAAGAAGTCAAGGAAATAAACAACTATCTCACTTTTATAAGGCATCTGAAGGCAGCCCTGTTTAGGGAAGTTTTTAATGTTTGATGTTTTATCGCTTTAATAATAATAATAATATTCTGTTGGGAGCCGCCCAGAGTGGCTGGGGAAACCCAGCCAGATGGGTGGGGTATAAATAAATTATTATTATTATTATTATTATTATTATTATTATTATTATTTAGTTCCCATGATTCTTTGGGGGAAGCCACAGCTATCTGAAGTGGCATGAAGCTGCTTTAAATGCCTATGGTGGAGACGGTCCCTCTCTTCATGGCCACTACCATTACTGCTTTGGGATGGAGGTTTAGGGGAAAAAATAGCCACCCTCAATGCCAAATTGACAGCTTGGCAGAAATGTTTCTCTTGGCTGGTGGCGGGAGGAGAGAGACACCTTCTGACCAGGTACTCACCACGTGCGTCTCCTTCTGGACTATCAAATTCTGCACGATGACCAGCTCCCCGCCAGGCCCCTCTTCCCAGACCTCCGTCCTCTGCAAGGAAAAGAGAAGGAGCCCTCAGGTCTACAGTGGAGGGGAGCGCACATGCTAGGATGTGTAAGGAAGGGAAGAAGGGGATAGGATCCCAACCCATCACCTCCTGCCCCTCCCCACCTCACCTGGGTCACTGTGTAGGGCACTTCCTCAGGCAGATACTCGAGAAGCTTCTCTCGGATGATGTTATCACAGACCTCCTGCGGGGTCTGGGTGGTCAGGACCTCGCTGTGGAACTCCCAGGGGCCTGGCCTGGCCTGCTTCAAAAGGTACCTCTGTTGGAAACAAGAGCCAGGGTCAGGCCAGGAGGGTTGGACTAGATGTCCCCTGCAGGTCCCTTCCAACTCTACAGTCCCATGATTCTTGCATCACTGCCTCTGGGGGGCGGAGGGTGTTTGGCATTTTGATTTTATTTTATTTTCTATACCACATTTACATCACACCTTCTTTTGTGCAAAGAGCTCAAGGTGGTGGATGTGGTTCTCCCCCTCATGATCTTACCCTCACAACAACCCTGTGAGGTAGGCATGGTGGAGAAAGAGAGAGAGACTGGCCCCAGGTCAGCCAGAGAGCTTTGTGGCTGAGTAGGGGATTCGAACCCTGGCCTCCCAGCTTCAGACCAATGGCACACCAACCCAGCCTCCTGTTCTATAACAGACCTGGAACAACTTGGGTCCAGGGTGCCTCAGGCCCTGCCTGAACCCTTCTATCGCTGCTCAGGCAAGTGAGATCACCTGCAGGAGCGCCACTGGCCGTTCCTTTTATGGGAAGGCTCGTCTGACAACAAGAAACCGAGGCTTCATTGTGATCGGCCCAGTCTTGTGGAACTCTCTGCCACTAGAGATTCAGCAGGCGCCCTTTCTGTGCTGACTTTTAAACGCCTGCTGAAAACATTTCTATTCTGCCAGGTCTAACAAGGCAAATAAGAAGACATCCTTCCGCAACGGTTGATTGACGTCTGTTTTTAATCTTCTAATTCTGTAAACCGCTTTGATATATTTTTTATGACACAGCAGCATACAAATATTATTTATGCATAAAACAAATAAAAGCATTATTTTGATAAAATGCAAGGCGGGGCCAGCCTTTACTCTGTCCTGTCCCCCCATCCCCCCAAAGGAAATTGTTGCCAGGCAGAAGTCTTCCCTCCCGACCAGTCCTACCTGGAGATGCTACTGGGGACTGAAACCTAGGACCCACCACATGGCAAAGCAGGAACCCCAAGCATGACCCCAAGCAACAGCCCTGCGATTTACCTTCAGAGTCTCCACTTCCTCTCTCTCCGTAGCAGCCAGCATAAAGATCTCCTGGAAGCTGGGCCAGCCCTTCCTGGCTTTCTCCCTCACATGTTTCCTGTTCTCCTTTGCAGGAACTGAGTCTTCTGCAGCCTCACTGGCTTCACCATCCAAAACGGAGCCAGGCTGAGTCCCTTGATCTGCCTCCAGATGCCTAGTCTCTGGGGACAGGTGTTCAGAGGTCGCTGACGCCTGGGTGACCTCAGTAAGGGAGTATGGCTTGACTCTGGACTTAACTTTCAGCTTCTTTCCATTGACGACCCCCTCGGTCAGCTCCGTCACCAGGTACAGCAGGAGAAATTTCTTCTTCAGAAGGTCCACCTGAAACAGAAGAAATGGGAGGGAATCAGGAGTTGCAGGAATGTATTTACTTATTTATTTCCTAAAATTTATGCACCACTTGATTGCGGGGAGGAAAACCCTCAAAGCAGTTTGTGAAAAGATAAAGCTAAAGCAACAATAGACTAAAGGCAGATTAAAACACCTTTTGACTTCCTAAACATCTGGCCAGGCTTGTCTAAACGACGTTTTTAGCAGGTGCTGAAAAATGTGTAGCGAAAGTGCCTGCCTGATGTCAATAGGCGGGGAGTTCCAAAGTGTAGGTGCTGCCACACTATATTACAATTGTGGAATGAGTAGTATGTGCCAGCTGTAATGGCCAGTTCTCTCAACTGAGGTGGTTGAGGGGCCTGGTCCCTAGCCCCTTGGCTCAACTGAACTTTATCCCTTCGCCAGAATTTCTGGCTTGCATTGTTGCCTGAAAAACATCGAAAGAAATCTCAATATTAGTGGCATCTAGGGAAGATGGCACCAGCAGCTCCAGGGGTAAAGCAGAACTGGAGATGAGTGGCATCGAGGCTGCAGGATGCCAAAGGCATGGTAAAAAATAGCAGTGAAAATGAAGATGCAAGTCTAAGTAGCAATCATATATATGAATGAGAGAGGAAGACGAGATTAAGGTTAGAGCTGCATAGATTAGAGAGGAGATCTATCAGCTAAAGCATTTGATAAGAGATGAGGGCAATTTTAGTCAAGGGTGCAAATTTTAACAAACTGCAAGCACCCTTGATTTTTTTCTGCAGCTGTTTTTGGTTCTGCTGTGGTTTCTGCACCACGGGACAAAAAAAGAACCTTTTGGCAATAAATGGAAATTGTTGCTATATTACATTCTCTAGCCCTGCAGCCCATCTTTTTGGGATAAGGAAATTGGGCACACTCACCTTGTTCAAGACAAGAACGCTGGGAAGATCAGGGAACCGAGCCAGACACTTGAGCACCTCTGGATGGAGGCGGTTCCGGGTATAATGGTCCGAAACATCCACAAGAACTAGCACTTCAAAAGAGGAAGTGGGGGTTACAAGGTCAGCTTGGGTCAACCTTTCACTCCCAAGCAGCAGATAGCCACCAGCCCATGTGGAGATTAAATGAGGAGGGGGAGGATTATGAAAGGCACCTTGAGTTCCATGGAGAAAAAAATGGGATATAAAGCAATGTCCCCCCCCCCCATTTATATCCCCACAGCCTTCTGAGATAGGACAGGCTGAAATATAGTGACTAGCCTGGAGTCACACAGTGAGTCATGGCCAAGTGGAGATTTGGACCTTGGTCTCCCAGGTCCTAGTCCAACACTCTAAGCCCTGCACCACACTGGGACACTGGTACATCCTTCCCACCATCACCACATAAATCACTGCAGCAGCAAAGGATGGCGACCACTAAGTGGTCCAGGGGTGGCACGATAGGAGGCAGAGGTCAAGGGAAGGAAAGGAAACCAAGCCCCTACCTAGGTCTGCATTCTTCAAGCTCTTACAAGGGTCGTAAAGCAGAGTTTTTTCCAACTGATGCCTGAAAGAAAAGTTGAAAGAAACACACAGCGTGAATTCAGTACTTCCCAGCCCCAAGAGAAATGCTTCTCTCCCAGGCTCCAGTTACTTCTATACCTTTTGGCTTTGAGGTGTGTGGTGAGGCCTGGAGTGTCCAAGACAACCTAGGCAAAGAAACAGAATCAAACCACTTAAAAGGTTTAAGAAAAGTCTCAGCTGAAGAAATGAATTTGCTCATTGAGAACTTCACTGAAGGAAAAAAAAGAGAGGAATTCCTGCTATAAGGGAGTAGAACAGAATACTCCTCAATTAATGAATGGTAGCTCTGCCGTCAACCGTGGTAGCTGGACATGGAGTCTCCATGTTTTGCAGTATCACACCACCAAATGCCAGTCGCTGTGGGCAAACAGCACCAAACCTTGGCATGTGAGTTTCACAAGGCGTGCCTGGGGTGTTGGGGCAGGGAGAGTGCTTGGGCCAATTCTTAATACCAACCAGCTGAGTATCGTCCTTTGTGATGACGCCCTGGGCATTGCGCCTGGTAGTGTGCACCTTCTTGGAGACAGGCAGGACCTGTCAGGGAGAGAAGCCAAGGGGTTGTATAATGCAAGGGAGTGCTGGAGGGCGGCCCCAATCCTCCCACACCCATGGAGGCTGTGCGCTCCAGCTCATTACCTTCCGTCCCAAGAGCTGGTTCGACAGGGTCGATTTCCCAGCATTTGGAGCCCCGATGATGGCGATTCTCAAGATCTTGGGATTCTCAGGCTGATCCGGCTGGTGCCCCAGCAAAATGTCTTGCTCAGCTGCAGAAAGAATGCCCGGACATCTCTTGCTATTTCCAGTGGTTTCACATGAACAATCTCTATGGGACCTCAGTGCTTTGCGAGTCCCAACAGATTAAACTAAAGGCTTCCACATCCAGAACTAGGCTAATTTTGTGATTGCAAGTTGTTTTAAACTGTTTTTAATATTGTGTTTTAATGTTGTAACCCTCCCTGGGACCTGAGGGTGAAGGGTTGGCAACTAATAATAATAATTATGATGATTAAAGGTAAAGGGACCCCTGACCATTAGGTCGAGTCGTGACCGACTCTGGGGTTGCAGCGCTCATCTCGCTTTATTGGCCGAGGGAGCCGGATTACAGCTTCCGGGTCATGTGGCCAGCATGACTAAGCCGCTTCTGGCGAACCAGAGCAGTGCACAGAAACGCCGTTTACCTTCCCGCCAGATTGGATCCTATTTATCTAATTGCACTTTGACGTACTTTCAAACTGCTTGGTTGGCCAGAGCAGGGATCAAGCAACGGGAGCTCACCCCGTTGCGGGGATTCGAACCGCCAACCTTCTGATCGGCAAGCCCTAGGCTCTGTGGCTTAACCCACAGCGCCACCCGTGTCCCTACGATAATATACAGTAATTTCAATCAGCTTCTACCAAAGGAAATCAATTTCGGCCTGCTACCCAACCATAACTGACAAAAGTCAAGGTTCACCTTTAAAGGCGCTCAAAGGCGGTGGGTGCTGACCAACCAAAGATGGGGCATCTTCTTTAGTAATCCCAAGGATGTAATCTAGGGCAGAGTCGTTTCCATACAAGCGAGCAGGGACAATCCTGCCCTGATGGGATGGGTCCTTCGAGAAATGGAGGCTGATACCTAAAGCAAATAACAAGAGAGAAAACCAGCATTTTAGAAATACTCCTATGGCAGATCAAGGATGTGGTGGGGAAACCTCAGGACCAAGAACCCAGAATGTCAGGCATTTGTGGGGGTTGAACTTGCTCTGATACAAGCTGAACTATGGGTGTGACGGCACAGAATGCTGGCAAGCATTACAGCTACTCATAAGAAGATAAGAAGAGCCTGCTGGATCGGGCCCAACTAGTCCAGCATTCTGTTCTCACAGTGGCTGACCAGATGTCCCAATGGGAAACCTTCAAGCAGGATTTGAGACAAGAGCCCCCTCCTGGAGTTTTCAGCAACTGGTATTCAGGCATATTCCTGCCTCCAGCTGTGGTGGGCAAAGCATAGCTATCATGGCTAATAGTAATTCATTTGTCTACTTTTTAAAAGCCATCTAGGTTGTCAGCCATCACTGCTCCCTATGGGAGTGAGTTTTCCAGTTTAACTATGCACTACATGAAGAAGGATTTCCTTTTCACTGTCCTGAATCTTCAAGCATGCAACTTCATTGGATGCCCACATGTTCTAGTGTTAATGAGAGAGGCAGGAAAATTCTCAGGAACCAAAGAGTGTTTGCAGTCAATCTGCTGAGAAAGAAGGGGAAGGAGGAGTACACTTTCCTCTGGTGAAAGCAGGTTCTAGAAATGGAAACACTTTTGCAGGCAGAAGGCTAAGGAATACAGTGGTACCTCTGTTTAATAATAATAATAATAATAATAATAATAATAATAATAATAATAATAATTTTTATTTATACCCCGCCCTCCCCAGCCAAGGCCGGGCTCAGAGCGGCTTACAAGCAATAATAAAAACAAATTGAATGATTACAACTTAAAAACAACATTAAAATACAACATTAAAATATTGAAACATTAAAATATTATTTACAAACTTAATCCATTCCGGAAGTCCGTTCTTAAACTGAAACCATTCTTAAACTGAGGGGCGCTTTCCCTAATGAAGCTTCCCACTGCTGGTGCCCTTCCACAGTTCAGCTTCCGTTCTTAGACCGAGGTAAAGTTCGCAAACCAGGACACTGCTTCCAGTTTTGTGGAGTTCGTAAACCGAATAGTTCGTAAACAGGGCTGTTCTTAAACCGAGGTACCACTGTACAAAGAAACTCCTGGAAGCAGGGCTATTAAAGGCCAGGAAGCACAGAGGCACTATTGGCAGAAAGAAGGAAGCTAAGGCAAAGGATTTTCATGCAGAATAACAGGAGGAGAAAAGGGCAGCTTGCTTATACTGAGTAAGGCCAACAAACAGTATTGTTTACTTTGGCTGGCAGCAACTCTCCAGTGCTTTAGCTGCTAGCTGGAGATGCTACTTGGAATTGAACCTGGAGCCTTCTGCATGCAAAGCAGGTGTCGTGCCAGCACTTAACATATAATTAACGAATGAATGAATTGCCCATCCTTCAGCCTAAGCTCCCAGGTCGGCTTACAGAATTAAAAACAATATTTAAGACCAGTGGCCCTTTCCCTAAAACTAAAATGGCTTTAGCTTTGGGCCTTCTACTCGGCCGATCAATCTACAGATTAATCCAGCTTCCCGCCAGTGAGACAACCTCACAGCATGCGGCGGCGAGTTCCAAAGATTAACCAAGCCCAACGCCACCTGAGCAGGGGCAGCGCGACCACGGCCTCCCTCTCCCCGCCGAGGCCCCAAGTCCAGCCAGGCCTAAGGCCCGCCAGCCACGCCGGGCCAGGCCCGCCGCCACCGCCGCCATGGCAACCACCGGAGCGCCGTCGAAGCTCAAGAAACGCCTCAGCGGACGGGCGGCGCCATCTTGGCGGCACGAAATGCATTCTGGGAGGGAGGGGAAAGAAAGCAGCCGTGCAATCTGATTGGCTGGAGCGGCGGAAGAGGGGAACCATAGAGAGCAATGGTGGCGGTGGCCAGAGCGGCTTCGATGACGGAAGTCGGAGGAAGAGCCAGGAGCAACTGCTATTGTTGTTGTTGTTGTTGTTGTTGTTGTTGTTGTTGTTGTTGTTGTTGTTGTTGTTGTTGTTGTTGTTGTTGTTGTTGTTGTTGTTGTTGTTGTTTCACAACTTACTACACCCTGAGGGGTGAGCTTAACTCTGTCCCCCTCGTTCCAGTTCGCCCGGGGAAAACAGGAAGGGTCACCGCCGGAAATAGGAAGTGATGTCACTTCCGAAAGAGTATCCATTGCATATCCGTTTTTCCGCAGGGCGGCCGTTTTCAGTCACGTGATCACACTTGAATCCGTGCAATTCATTTCCCACGATGAACAGCGCAGTCACTTCATGCCAGGGAATAGACGGAAGGCGGAAGAGACGGGAAAGCGCTCACAGAGTTGCGAGACAAAACCAAGCCTCTGAGGACGTGGACGAGGAATGAAGTTTCCTGGACCTGGGAGACGCGTCTGTCTTGATATAGGGAACCATTTGCAGGGGAAATGAAGAAAAACATCAATAAGCATCGTTGTTGCTGAGTCGTGTAGTTGTTAGTTTACAGATCAGTAGGCCAGCGCAGAGGGGGGTCCTGTCTGGAAGTGTCAGAGCCAAGCAGGGAAGCTCCTAAGCTGTAGGGGAGAGCGAGAGAGGAGGACTGCGGACCGTCTCTCCTCTCCCGCAGCAGAACTGCAGATTTATTCCTCTTGCACTTCCTTGCTAGAGCGATCGTCAAGAAACGGCTTTGTCGACAGAGCAGGAGGCTGAGCTCACTAAGCTTTGCAGAAATATTAAAACAAACCGTTTTGTTAAACGAGTAGGGGGCTATCAGGGGCCTGCCAGCCACAACGCCCCTCTTCTCCCGCCCTCCCGTTGAAGGCAGCAAATGTCTCTGAATGCTTTGTTGTTGTTTAGTCGTGTCCGACTCTTCCTGACCCCCTGGACCAGAGCACGCCAGGCCCTCCTGTCTTCCACTGCCTCCCGCAGTTTGGTCAAACTCATGCTGGTAGCTTCGAGAACACTGTCCCACCATCTCATCCTCTGTCGTCCCCTTCTCCTTGTGCCCTCCATCTTTCCCAGCATCAGGGTCTTTTCCAGGGAGTCTTCTCTTCTCATGAGGTGGCCAAAGGATTGGAGCCTCAGCTTCAGGATCTGTCCTTCCAGTGAGCACTCAGGGCTGATTTCCCTCAGAATGGAGAGGTTTGATCTTCTTGCAGTCCATGGGACTCTCAAGAGTCTCCTCCAGCACCAGAATTCAAAACCATCAATTCTTCGGCAATCAGCCTTCTTTATGGTCCAGCTCTCACTTCCATACATCACTACTGGGAAAACCAGAGCTTTTTCGGCGGTTTGAATCCCCGCGATGGGGTGAGCTCCCGTTGCTCGGTCCCTGCTCCTGCCCACCTAGCAGTTTGAAAGCACTTCATGTGCAAGTAGATAAATAGTTACCGCTCTGGCGGGAAGGTAAACGGCGTTTCTGTGCGCTGCTCTGGTTTGCCAGAAACAGCTCAGTCATGCTGGCCACATGACCCGGAAGCTGTCTGTGGACAAACGCCCGCTCCCTCGGCCTATAAAGCGAGATGAGCGCCGCAACCCCAGAGTCGTCCGCGACTGGAACTAATGGTCAGGGTTACCTTTACCTAACTTATCTTGTAATTTTAATGGGATTGTATATCCCAAGTTGCTCAGGAAAGAGTTTGTGTCTCTTCCAGCCAACTCACCCTTTACAACCACCCTGCAAGGCGAATGGCCCCAGGCTGGCCTAGGGAGCTTCATGAAAGTGAAGAGGTCAAGCCCAGCCTCCCTTTTCAAGGTCTCTACTTCCCATTATTTTCCTGCTAGCCAGGTGATGCCGTTAGCATTAATGTTCTGAGCATTAACGTTCTAGGACACATGCTCCATTCACAGGGAGGGGCCCTTTTAGGCCTCACCCCCCACCTTTCACAAACCACCCTAAAGCCGACCCAGTGTTCCCAGGGGGTTGTGGATTTAGGTGGCGAGTGGACAGTAAGAGCTGTTCGACAGCGGAACGGTGTTGTGGACTCTCCTTCCTTGGAGGTTTTTAAGCAGAGGTTGGATGGCCATCTGTCAGGGATGCTTTAGTTGAGATTCCTGCATGGCAGCAGGGGGTTGGACTGGATGACCTTTGGGGTTCCCTTCCAACTCTACAATTCTAAGATTATATGGAGGGCAAGCTTCTGCAATTTCTTCCCTCAACAGAGCTCAGATGTGCTTTCGAGAAACCTGTGGCACAATTTGAAACTTTCAAGGATTGTGTTCTAATTTTCCCTCTTCCTGCAGTGCTGGCTTCAGAATTTTGGGGCACAGCATTCCCAATAGCCTTCCCCCGACAGCAATGAGAAACTGAGCCTTTGGTGTCATCGACCCAGTCTGGTGGAACTCACTGCCACTAGAGATTCAGCAGGCGCCTTTTGTTTCAACTTTTAAATGTCTGCTGAAAACATTCCCATTCTGCCAGGCTTACACAGGCAATTAAGAATGCATCTTTCCACTGTTCTTGATTGATGTCTGCTTTTTACTTTTTTTTTGTATGTTTTTATTGCTGTCAACCTCTTTTATATATTTTATATGACACAGTATACAAATGTTTTATAAATAAATAATAAATACCACAGGCTTTGTGCAACAGGCGTGTGCTCCAGTTGGCCATCCCTGCGAACCCCTCCCTCTGCAAATAAAAGGGAAACTCAAAAGCTTCTAGAACTTTTTTTATTTCTTACAGGAGCGAGAAGCAAGTGGCCTGATATAGGCCGATGTGAAAAGGAGCCCCCTTTCATCAGATGAAGCTGAAATTCCTGCTTCTGTGGAGTCAGATGGTGGGCAAGATGGCAGAAGAACCATTACCATTACTAAACTCAGTAATGGTAACGGTTTTGCTGACACCCAGCAAGATTTGTCTTCTGAGCAGGAATGCATTTTCTTCTTCTTGTCCAGTCAATGTTGCACGCACCCACACCCACCCACCCCGGTAAAACAAACTCTAAGCTGGTTCTAGCTTTTTTCCAAAAAGGATGACAGGAAAATCTTGTTTCTGAAGAACTGCTGCTAAGGCAGGTGAAAAATCTTGGGCTAGAAAAGACACGCAGTCTGAGCTGCCAATAAGTCAGCTTCTTAGATATATTTCCTGTGGTCCAATGGAAGACTAAAGAAGGGTGCCTTTCCCCTCATTACTGTCAGGGATAGGGACCCTGTTGCCCTCCAGATGTTGCAAGGATCAGGGCAGAAGGGGCTGAGTCTAGCAACATCTGGAGGGACGTAGAAGGTCAGAAGAGCTCTGCTGGATCAGACCAATGGCCAACCTAGCTCAGCATCCTGTTCTCACAGGAGCCAAACGGATCCTATTATGGGAAACCTGAAAGCAGGACCAAAGAGCCCTTTCCCTTCTGTCTCCAACTATGGAGGCAGAGTACAGCTATTGCAGCTAGTAGCCATTAATAGCCCTCTGTGAATTTGTCTATTCTTTTAAAGCCATCCAAGCTGGTAGCCATCACTTCCTCCTGTGGGAAGGAGTTCCATAGGTGAACTGCACTGCTATGAAATACCTAGAGTTAAAGGGGAGGGGAGAGACAGAGAAGGTCCCATATTTCACAGTCATTCTGGTGGGGTGAAGACCACCGGTGGAAAGGCCTTAAAAATAAAGCTGGGCTCTGCGCTTTTAAAATAATCAGTTTCTACCCACCCACCCCAACCAAGCTGGGCTCAGCCCAACCTCAGCTCCAGTGGGGAGCGTTGAGGACAATGAAAAGGTTGCTTTGGGATCTCGGCGGCTCCAGGAGTTCAAGGTAGTACATCATCTATACTGTAGTGTCTCATTCCAACTTACAGTATATGATGATATCCAGCCTGGAACCTCAATGGGACAGTTTCGCTCCGCAGCAGACTTTGGCGAGTGGGGAGCTGGAAGGAGAAGGAATGGAATTTTAGGTGTGGGAAACTCACACTGGGAATTCGAACCCGCTCCCCCGCTACAAAACTGACATGTGGACTCTGCCAAACTTTAATCATTCACACAATGCTAGACTTACTAGTGCAACTCTCTCATTCTCACACCAGGAGGTAAAACAGGACTTACTTTCTTCTTTTTAATGTGTGTATCAGCTGTCTCCAAACTTAGTTTTGTACTACAATTTCCATCATCTCCAGCTAGAATAGAGCACGGGCAAGGAGGATGGGATTTGTAGGATCTGGAGGGCACCATGTTGCAGGAGAAGGCTGGTGTATTTTCGTAGAATTTGGAGGGATCCCAAGGGTCATCTAGTCCAACCCACTCCAAACACAGCTCAAGAATCCCCGACAGGTGACCACCTAACATCTGTTTTAAAACTTCCAATACATGCCGTACTGGGCAAGACACCCATCTGCGGCAGGTTCTCACAGCCTTTTTTTAGTGCTGCACAGTGTGGTATAGTGGTTAGAGTATTGGACTGCAGTTGGGTTAAGAGACCCATGGGTTCAGACCCTTCTCAGCTCTAAAACCGACCCAGCCTGACCTGCCTGGTGCAGTTGTTGTAGGGAGAATATAGGGTGGGTGAAGGGGAGACCCACATGCAGCCCCCTTGGAACACAAGGAAGAAAGGCTTGTGCATGAGGGCCGATACAAGTGCACAAAAATTCTCTCTCTATATATATAGAATTTGAAGGGTCTCCTGAGGGTCATCTACTCCATCCCCCTGCAATGCAGAAATATTTCACCGCTCACCCCCCCCCAGCCAGAGTTATTTAATAGCATTTCTTCAGTGCTTAATATTTAAAATCTGTTAAGTCATCTACCAAAAGGACTGTAGCCGCCTAAGGCTTAACTCAAGTGTGGAGCCTAAATGAGTTGTGTCCGTTCATATTAGTAGGTCTACCCTGAGTAGGACAAACATTCTCAGGAAAACAACATACCCCGATTCGTTTTAAGGGTTCTTCCACCACCACCACCACCACCTCATACTCAGAGTAGACCCATTTAAATTATTAGGTCTTATGTTAGCTGGGTTTAATTTATTCTCTATTGCTTCAGACGTCCTGAAGAGCCCTCTTGCAAGTAATTTTTAAAAATCATACGGTATTTATTTATTTATTCCAGGCATTTTTATGCTGCTTAACACCCGTAGTTTTTAAGCGGCGCACAACGAGGCTATGCAAAATAAGCGCAAGAGAGAGGAAATCTGTTAAAATGAACTGGTAACTCTCAGGGAATTATTATTGTTTTTAATGCCAGCTGATACATATAATATAAATATGTGTTGTGTTTGTGTGTGTGTTCCAACTAAGTCAAACACAAAATGCGTATATATGTTTCCCTCCCTTTATGGTTTTGATCTATGGGCTACTTTTAAAATGAGGCTGCATTTTAAACTGCATTTTAACCTCTATTTTAAATTGGTCAGTCCCCCCACATTATGTTTTTACTGTAATTTTACTGATGTTAGCCGCCCTGAGCCCGGCTCTGGCCAGGGAGGGCGGGATATAAATAAAATTTAGTATTATATTATTTATTATTTTTAAAAAATTCAGCAAAGCAGTGCAAATATTTTTCAGAAAAAGGGATCTAAAACAGTGCAAGCTATCCAGACACAGCCCTGATAACCTGCCCCATTCCATATGCTTACCATTCTGAGTTGCAACGGACGCCCTCCAAGATCCGCATCTGATGGGGGCTTCTGAAGAAGACCTTTATATACCCTGGGCCTTATTTGCATAGCTGCTCAGCCCTGCTAAACCCTTTTCAGCCCTCCCTTGCCTGAACTTGGCACCCCTCCACCCCACACCCTGACCCACCCACCGCCAGTAACTTCTAGGAAATTCAAGTACTTTGAGGACATCAGGTGGGGAGGGACAGAGAGACCTGCCGGCCGCCGGCCCCCTGAAATGGGACCAGTTCCTAAGAGAAAGGTGCTGAGGGCACCCAGTCTCCTTTAAGCCCTGTCCTCCAGAGAGGGGAGACCCAGAGGTGAAGTGATAGCCAGGAGGACCAGAACCAAAAGATTCAAAGGACATGAAAGGCTGAAAATTAGGAAGAACTTAGTAAGGGCTGCTGGACAGTGGAATGGATTAGCAATGGAGTGTCCCTCACTGGAGGTGGTTGAAGCTGCGATTCCTGCATTGCAAGGGGTGGGACTAGGTGACCGCTGGGGAACCCCCCTTCCAAATCTACCATTCTGTGATTCTATGGCCCAGGAATGTGGTCAAGGAAATGTCCCACGTCAGAGACCCTGGAGGGCCTCTGCCAGTCAGTGTAGGCAATCCCGAGTGGGATGAGACCCCCATAGCTACCTGATTCAGTATGGTGGTACTTCGGGTTACAGACGCTTCAGGTTACAGACTCTGCTAACCCAGAAATAGTACCTCGGGTTAAGAACTTTGCTTCAGGATGAGAACAGAAACTGAGCTGCGGCGGTGTGAGGCCCCATTAGCTAAAGAGGTACCTCAGGTTAAGAACAGTTTCAGGTTAAGAACGGACCTCCAGAACGAATTAAGTTCTTAACCCGAGGTATCACTGTATTGGGCAGCTTCTCAGGTTCCTAAATATTTCGGAAAAGCACCATAGCTCAGTGGCAATGCAGTAAAATGCAATGTTATGCTTTGCAAGCTCAACCACTTTGCACCTACAAGTAAGGTATGGGAATGTCCTCTGCCTGAAACCCTGGTGAGCTGCTGCCAGCTATTGTAGGCAGCAGTGAGCTCGATGACTCAGGATAAAGAAGCGGAATCGTGAAGTTGGAAGAGACCCTGAGGGTCATCTAGCCCAACCCTCTGCAATGCAATAATCTTCTGCCCAACATGTGGCTCAAACCCACAAGCCTGAGATTAACAGCCTCATGGTCTACTGACTGAGCCATTGCGAGGCATCTTGCCTTCTCTGTTCCACTTTCAAATCAACTCCTTACTTCATAAACATAAGGGCTGGGAAGAAAAACTGATGAGCAGTAATAATAATAATAATAATAATAATAATAATAATAATAATAATATATTATTATTATTATTATTATTATTATTTATACCCTGCCCATCTGACTGGGCTTCCCCAGCCACTCTGGGCGGCTTCCAACAGAATATTAAAATACCGTAATCCATCAAACATTAAAAGCTTCCCTAAACAGGGCTGCCTTCAGATGTCTTCTAAAAGTCAGATAGTTGTTGTTCTCTTTGACATCTGGTGGGAGGGCGTTCCACAGGGAGGGCGCCACCACCAAGAAGGCCCTTTGCGGAGTTGGCAAAGTTAACATACAAACTGCGTGAGAAGGACAACCGTGACTTTAAGGAAGAACGGGAACTATTTACAAATGATCTAAAAAGACAACAAAAGGATTTGGATTCCTTGGCAGGTTTTGAATAAACACCCACAAATTTATTAGCAGAACACATGATAGACAAGGCAATGATACGTACAATTTTATAACATGCGGAGAATAATATGTATAAATAAATCAGAGAGGGGAGCTGAGGCAAGTCTTTGGAGGGAGGGGAAAAATGTAATTGGTTACATTTGATTTTTAATTTGATTTGTTAAATTTGTTTAATAAAAATGTTTTTTTAAAAAGAAACATAAGGGCTGGGGGGGGGTCTTGCTTTATTTTTTTAGGAGGCATTTGATCCGACACTCCCTGTGTCCCTGTTGAAAACAGCCCTTGATTCAGAGCCACATGGACTGCTTTAGTTTTGGGGGGGGGCAGACCACCAGCTTTGTGTGCATGTTCCTAAGAGGGGGCCACCTCAATGGTCAAGGCAGAGAAATGGGCCCATGGAGCGCATTCTTCTTGTCTGAGGCCCTGCAAAAACTGACTTGACGCAAGCTTGTTTGTCCGCAGGGGTGGTGGTTCCTGGAAGGCTTGCCTGTCAGGGACCGATTAAGGCTGCACATGTCTCTCTGCCTTGTTATCGGGGGCCCAGCCCAGCCAGATGGAATTGGACGCGGGAGGCATCTGGGCTCCTTTCAATCTGGCCGCGTAGATTGCAAAAGTGGAGGGCAGGCGGGACAGGGAAAGGTAGCCACCCATTCATTCAGAAGAGCCCTGCTGGGCCAGGCCAAAGAGGGCCCACCCAGCGTCACGTCCATTAATTTCAGTGGGTCTCCTCTGCAGAAAGCTGATGCTGGCGGGAACTTGTCACCTAAAGCTTTTGAAGGAATTTGGTCTGTGTTATAGGAAAACCTCCTGAGTGGAATGGCGGGTGGCGCTGTGGGTTAAACCACAGAGCCTAGGGCTTGCCAATTAGAAGGTCGGTGGTTCAAATCCAAACGGCGTTTCCGTGCGCTGCTCTGGTTCTCCAGAAGTGGCTTAGTCATGGTGGCCACATGACCCGGAAGCTGTACGCCGGCTCCCTCGGCCAGTAAAGTGAGATGAGTGCCACAACGCCAGAGTCGGCCACGACTGGACCTAATGGTCAGGGGCCCCTTTACCTTTTATACTAATAGTTACACCTTGAGCTTGGCTCAGTAGCAAATTGGCAACCAGTGCAGATCTCCGAGCACAGGAGTTATGTGCTGACAAGGCCTTCCTTCCCGTCAGCAATCGGACTGCAGCATCCTGCACCAACTGCAGCTTCTGCATCAGGTTTAAGGGACGCCCTGCATAGAGCGCATTGCAGTAATCCAGTCTTGAAGCTGCCATTGCATGAACTACTGTGGCCAAATTTTCCCAGTCCAGGAATTGTGCTCATGCCTCTCACTTGCCTGGAGAGGTGTGCAAATGCGGGCATAGAAACCAGCCTGCTGTACGAAGGTAACTTTTGCATTCATTCCTCTGCCCACTGTTGCCTCTGGCCTCACCCTCCAAAGGTTGCCCAGAAGGCAGTGTGGCCCTTAGGTTGAAAAAGGTTCCTGACCCCAAACTAAACTGCACACCCATATTCTTTGGACCTTAGGGGATGACCCATGTTCTAGCATTGAGGAGTTGTTAAATTGTGACTCCAATGCCTTTGTGGGCACTAGACTTCAGGCTATTGTGATTTTAACAGCCAGCTTTTCAGTTGCATTTTGATCTGTTTTCATACACACTGCCTCAAAACTTGGTGCGAATGTATGGGGACAGGTGCTCAATGTCTGGAAGCAACTTGAAGTCTCTTGGAAACGTGTGTTTACTTGGAGGAGAGATGTCATGCAGGGAGGAGTGTTTTTTAGGAGTGCCCCATTTTTATTTTTAAATTATATACCACCCTAAACCCAGAGGTCTCAGGGTGGTTCACAGAATAAAATCAAAATATAAAACCACAGAATAATCAAAATAAAAACAATACCCCCCCAAAAAACCCCCACATTTTAAAAGGGCATAGGATGTCAATCACCCAAAGGCCTGGTTAAAAAGGAACGTTTTTGCCTGTTGCCTAAAGGTGTATAATGAAGGTGCCAGCAAACTTCCCTGGGGAGAGCATTCCAGAGTCAGGGAGCCACTGCAGAAAAGGCCCTTCTTGTGTTGCCACCCTCCAGACCTCTTGAGGACGAGGGACATGTAGGAGGGTCTCAGAAGATGATCTCAGGGTCTGGGTAGGCACATATTTCCTGGCGAGAGAGGTCAAGCTGTACCTGGGCATAACCATTCTCGCCCCTAGCCAGCTTCCATCAATAAAGGCACTTGTCTCATGCCAGGCCATCGTCACTCGGCAGTCTCTCCCCACCCCATTTTTTCCAGGGTTCTCTATCACACAAATCTCCTTGCCTTCGCCCCCAAGTCCAAAGATTTGCCCTGCTGCAGAGATGCATCAGCAGGAGGCGGCTCAAGGGTGGTGTCTGTGGTGTGCGGATAAGAAGTCCAGCCTCCTTTTGCAAAAAAGAAAAGGGGGAAAGGGACCGCACCCTGGCCTTATCTGAAGCCCCTTTGCTTCATCTGAGACACCAGCCCTCCTCCTCCTCCTGGGCTAAGGAACCGTCTCCTCCCAGGCAAACCCATCTGCGGGACAAGCAAGCCAGGCTGGCCCTGCTGCAGCCCACTCTTCTGACACCAGGCATGCCTCAAAAGCCACCCAAATATAAATGCCAACTTCAGAGGCACCCAGGAAGCTAATGGGATGCCTCGAGAAACTAGTGCAGTTCAGACAGTCAGATGGGAGAGGCCTGGGAGAGGCCAGGGTTCGAATCCCTACTAGGCCACGAAGCTCCCTGGGCGTGAGCTTGGGCCCAGTCGCTGTCTCTCAGCCAAACCCGCCTCACAGGGTTGTTGTGAGCTCCTTGGAAGAAAAGGTGGGATAATAATAATAATAATAATAATAATAATAATAATAATAATAATTATTATTATTATTTATTTATACCCCGCCCATCTGGCTGGGTTTCCCCAACCACTCTGGGTGGCTTCCAACAGAACACTAAAATACAATAACCTATTAAACACTAAAAGCTTCCCTAAACAGGGCTGCCTTCAGATGTCTTCTAAAAGTTTGGTAGTTGTTTTTCTCTTTGACATCTGGTGGGAGGGCGTTCCACAGGGCGGGCGCCACTACCGAGAAGGCCCTCTGCCTGGTTCTCTGTAACTTGGCTTCTTGCAGCGAGGGAACAGCCAGAAAGCCCTCGGTGCTGGACTTCAGTGTCCGGGCAGAACGATGGGGGTGGAGACGCTCCTTCAGGTATACTGGGCCGTTTAGGGCTTTCATGGTCAGCACCAACACTTTGAATTGTGCTTGGAAACGTACTGGGAGCCAATGCAGATCTCTCAGGACCGGTGTTATGTGGTCCCGGCGGCCACTCCCAGTCACCAGTCTAGCTGCCGCATTCTGGATTAATTACAGTTTCCGGGTCACCTTCGAAGGTAGCCCCACGTAGAGCGCATTGCAGTAGTCCAAGCGGGAAATAACCAGAGCATGAACCACTCTGGTGAGACAGTCCGCGGGCAGGGAGGATCTCATACTGTGTACCAGATAGAGCTGCTAGACAGTCGCCCTGGACACAGAATTGAACTGCGCCTCCATGGACAGCTGTGAATCCAGAATGACTCCCAGGATAGAAATGTGATAATAAGCTGAGCCATGCCTGGAGACCCACAGCAGGTGGGGTGGGAAGGGGAGAGCCCCCCTGTATCTCCCAAGAGCAGCAGTGGGGTTCCCACCACCCCAGAGAGGCCCCCGCTTGCACCGTCTCCTCTTTGGAAACCAGGACGGAAAAAGACGAGACGAAGGCGGTCTGGTGAGGTCACAATAACTTTTTATTGTACATTATTTCACACTTGGGATGCACACGGGGCCCCCGGCGAATCCTGGCACAGGCGGTCATGCACCACATATCCATGCAGAGAACGCGTGGCGTGGGGGGGGCAGGAGAGCAGGCGGCGTGGGGGGGGGGGAGAAGAGGGAAGGTAAAATGGGGACAGGAATCCAGTGCTCTGTCCCTGAAAGCTGGTAGAGGGGCACCACCCAGGTCTTTGTGTGTGTGGTGGGGGGTGAGGGAAACATGCTTGGGCCCCAAAGAGCCCCTCACTTCCACCCAAGCTTCCAGAAAAGCCCCCCCCGAATAACCCCTCTGCTGCCTCCCCCCACTAAACCTTTGGCGGCACAAACCCAGATCCTGCTCAAAATAAAATAAAAATAAAGAACTTGGCACCCTCCCACCTCCTTCACAGTACTTAGGTGGGGTATAAAAAGTGGGGGGGGGGGCTTTGAAATGCAGCAGCAGCAGCCTGCACAGGAGGCAATTGCAAGAAAGCATGGCTGGGATACCGCCCCCCCCCCCGCATGCGGAGAGCAAACAGGCACGCTTCACATGTAAGAATAATAAACAGTACAGACGCTTGTGTGAACAGTACAGACTGGGGAGGAGGAAGGTGCATAGAAACCCTGCAAGGGGGGGGGAGAGCCTTCCACTGCCCTCCTGCACCTCCCCCAAACTGTCATGGAGCCATGTTTATATCTGGAGGGTGGGGGCACCGTGTAGCAAATTGCAAAGGGAGAAGGGGATCTCTACGGCACAGAGGAGCAGGGAAAGAGAGGGGTCTGCGTTTTGCGAGACAAGAGGTGCAGAAGGCAAGTGCCTTCCATTCTAGTGCACACAAGGTAATGCCAACCCCCGGGTAATGCCAGGCAATGGGCTCCAGGGCCTCTCGCCAGTGGGGCAGGGAGGGACTGCTTGGAAATTCCCAGCTTAGGATACAAGACCGGCTCCCTCTCTCCCACGGTTCAGGAAGAAAGCAGACAAGCAGTTTGCCAGAGTCTCGCGCGTCTTTCCTCTCCCTTCCTAGTTCTGGAGGGGTGGGTGAAGGAGCCCCGGGGATCATAAACAGGCTGACCACGGCCTGGCGGGCATCTGCAAGACACGGGAGCAGAAGGCAGGATGCCCAGACGGGTTCTTGAGGTTCCTGCCAACTGTGGATGCAGGGCAGGCATGATGGACCACTGAAGAAATCAGGCACTGTGTGTGTTGTGTGTGTATTCGGACTGATGGCGAGCAAGATATGTTCATGGCGTTTGCGGAACGAGAGGTCATGGCATTGATTTGGCCCTGGGCTGCGGGGACGCCCGCCAGGTGCCCACGGCTTGAGGTCCCGGCAAGGGGTTGGGCTGAGCGGGCGTGTAACAATATGGCGGCCTCCACCGCCTGCCCCCTTTGGAGCTCCAAGAGCACAGGGACCGCAGGGCACCCCACTGGCAGATATGGCTCAATCTCAATCCGCCATTGGCACCAAGAGGGGCAGTGGCCAGGGACACCCCCCATCAGCGCCTTGAAGGGCCGTGTCCCCTCCACAGCACAAAAGCATATGGAAGGGGGAAGTTCTCCTCAACTTGGGCAGCAGGGCCCAGCGTCGAGCCTCCTCCCAATTTGGGGGTGCGTCCTCCCTGCCCCGAGAACGGCGCAGCGGTCGGTCAAGGCACAGACTTTGCAAGAGCACAGACAAGAGAGGGGAGAAAGTGTTGGCTAGCATGACACAGAGCGGGGCTGGGGGGTTACAAAAGAAGGAAACCTCTCTTGGAAATGCAAGGACTAGCGGGGACGCCCCCCGCTCAGATCCCCCGAAAAAGATATAAGGCACCCGAGAGTAGCCCCCACCGTCTCCACGGATGAAGAGGAGCTCGCAGTGTTTGCAGCAGTCGGTGGGAAGTGCATAAATGGAAGGAGAGGGGGGCTCTTCACCAGCTAGCCTCCTCTCAGGCCTGGGCTCCGGTTGCTTTCTGAATGAGCGGGATCTGCGAGGGAGAAGAGAGGGTGGGACAAAGACCGTCAAGGACTGTTTCCTCCTTCCCGTAGCTTCTTACTTGTTTATATGCTACCCTTCCTCAAAGGTTCTCAGGACAAAAGCACAAATAAATAGTTAAAACAGAAACGACAAAATAGGAACAAGCCCCCCTCCCCAAGCCCCACACATTTAAAAGGCTGTCGAATATTAATCAGCCCAAGACCTGGTTGAAGAGGAACGTTTTTGCCTGACAGCTAAAGGTGTATGATGAAGGTGCCAGGGGAGCCTCCTTGGGGAGGGCATCTCACAGACGAGGAGCCACCGCAGAAAAGGCCCCGTTCTCGTGTTGCCACCCTCCAGATACCTTGCAGAGGAGGCACAAAAAGAAGGGCCTCCGAGGACAATTGCAGGATCTGGGTCGGTTCATAAGGGGAGAGATATTGCAGTCCTGACAGTTTAAGGCTTTAATTGGGCCCGGAACTCATCAGCAGCCTGGACTCAGCGTCGCTGGGGAATTCAAAATGGCACCCAAATGTAGGCAAAAAACTACTCCTTAAGCTTGGGAACCATCTGGTTGTGGAAGCTTAAGATGTATCCAAATGCATATAACATCAGAAGAGACTGCTGGATCAGACCAAAAGGGGCCCTGCCCGGTCCAACCTCCTGTTCTCACAGGGGCCAAACAGACGCCCATTGTAGGAAACAGCTAAGCTGGACCCGAGCGCAACAGCAACACTCTCCCCCTTGCAGTTCCCAGGAACGGGCATTCAGGGGCATTTACAGGTGAAACTTGTTCTTCCACACTTTTCCTTTCCGCATAACTTTCCATTAATGTGCTTCGATACAGCACTTTGGGAACATCCAGCTTCTTCTGCAATTACCTTTTGAGGCTTTCCCTCCTTATGGAGGGTCTCAGTGATGGCTTTCTGCACAACTGTCAGGTCAGCAGCCTTCCCCATGATTGTGCTTCCAGACTGAGAGACCATTTAAAGGCTCAGGAACCCATTGCAGGTGTTATGGATTGAATAGCTACTGCAGCTTTTCACAATATTCTAATTTTCTGAGATTGTTAATTTGGGGTTTTCATCAGCTGTACACCATAATCATCACAATTATAACAAATAAAGGCTTGACATATCTCGCTTTGCATGTCATGAGTCTATCTCATATATTAGTTTCACCTTTTAAGCTGAATTACTGAAATAAATGAACTTTTCCGTGATATTCTAATTTTTCGAGTTTCACCTGTACTGTCTCCAACACTGCCACAGGGGCATTGTGGCTGGTAGCCCAACAGCCATATCCTCCAAAACAATTCCTTAATCCGCTCACCTGTTGCCCTTGTTCCATATCTTTAGGTGCCAGGCAAGAACATTCCTTCGTGTGTTGGGGCAATTATTATTTCAGTTTGTCACTATACTACGTATTTTGATGTTTTTATCTTATAAACTGCCCTATGATCCTCAGATGAAGGGCAGTATAGAAATTAATTCAATAATAAAAATAAACCCACTCGTTTGGACCACTAACACTGAATGTTGTGTGGCCATCAATGCCATTGTTTAAGTATATGCTGTGAGAATGAGGACTCCCTTTTGTCCCTCCTGAACCCCCATCATTCAGCTTCACCAGTGTCTCCAATGAGTTAAGAGAATGGCCCATCTGCTGTGAGCTCCAGTTAAGAAAAGAAGCAGAAATTAAAGCAGCATTTAAAATATATATATATTTCAAAGGGCAGGCAGACTGTTCCTGTCTGCCCTGCCCACCTCACCTTGGAGAGGTCGACCCCTGTGAGGGCATGGACGGACGCAGGGAGCTCAGCCAGCAGCCGGTTCACATCCGTAGTCATCTTGTTGTTTTCCCCGCTGAGGATGACGATTTCATCCACCTTTGAGAGAGGTGCGGCCACCTTGGCAGCAATCTGAGAGGGACAGAGAGAGAGAGAGAGAAGGCAGTGTGTCAGGATCCAGGCGCAGACCCCAGGGGGAGAGAGGCAGGTAGCTCTCTCTCTCTCCCCCCCCCCCCATTCCCATCAGCCTCCTCACCTGGGGCAGGGCGTCCAGGACCAAGGCCATCTTGGCTGCCTCCCCATACTGCTGGTAGGCCTCTGCCTTGAGCTTCATCTTCTCAGCCTCCGCTTTGCCAATGGCCTCGATCACCAGGGCCTCCGCCTCTCCGATCTTGCGGATCTTCTCCCCTTCGGCCCGAGCGATTAGCACCTGCTTCACCCTTGAGAGGGAGAGAGCTTGGTTGGAGATGTTCCCCCAGAATGTGGGGCACACAAGGCCTAAGAGTGGGACGCCTCCTCCAGCGGTGGCTCAGAGCAGGGGCTTTCCAGACCCTCCACGCAGCAAAAGTTCTCACAGGGGGGTCCATGGGTAGCTTTACTTGGGGACACATCCCCAGGCCCCTCTGGCTGCGCAAGGCCCCCTAAGGAAGGGAAATCCCACCCTGCAGCCCCACTCACTTCTCTCCCTCGGCAATCTCCTGCATGCGGTGCGCCTCTGCTTCCGCTGGCAACTTGACAGTGGCGATGAGCTCCTTGTCCATGCGGATGACCTCCTGTTCCTCAACGTCAATCTGCTTCCGGCGCTGCACGACCTCAATCTCGATCTCCTCTTGGCGGATCTTCTGCTGCTCTTTGGCTCCTTGCAGCTCGTACGCCAGCTGGGCCTGCGCCGTCTGCAAAGAGATGGGGAAGGGGCCACAAGTTGGTTACACAGCCTGCAGTTGAAAAAAAGCCCCCACTTCGTCCTGATGAGCCCTATAAATCACCCTGAGGCTCAGGACTGGGTTACACCAGCATCCTACATTCCCCTGTCCTTGTGTGACAATGTCCTCACCCCCTCTCTGCAAACTGTAAATTCACTTTAACTTATATGTCACTTGGCTGTGAAAAACAACAACCTCAATAAATTATCAATAAAAAGAATTAACCACAATAACTTAAGACTTTCAAGTTGCAATGGACTATAGACTAAAAGCAGATTAGAACTTGCACCAGGTGTCTAAACGTCAGTGCAGGCTTGTCAAAACAAGAATTCGTAGCGGGGGCCTAAAGACTCCTTGCCTGCCTGGTATCAATAGGCAGGGAGTTCCAAAGTGCAGGTGCTGCCCCACTAAAAGATCGAGTTCTTACAAATGCAGAACAGGGAATATATAGTGCCTGTAACAGAGTCAGTTCCACCAATCAAACCAGGTTAAGTGGGTGCATATGGGAAAGGGTGATTTGACAGGGAAGCTGGTCTCAAGTTGTTAAAGGCTTTATATACTAATATTAACACCTGGAACTTGGGGCCTGGAACTCAACTAGCCTCCTCTTCCAGGTCTCCGCTCCACAACCTATTTATTCTTCCCTTTTGTCACCGAAACCACTTCCCAATTTTTATCCTGCCTGCACCCCGGCATTGTGTCTCTGCTGTGGGCAGGCAGCAGCTGTGCGGAACCATCCCAGAGTAACCAATTTCTCAAACGCCTTGGTGGTTGGTGAACACTCTGGCTGATGGCTCCTACACCCACCTACCCACCCCAGAAGTTAGAAAGTCCTTTCTACCGAAGCCCCAAAGCGCTCCTCTGAGTCCCAACCCTCTCCATGCACCTTTATGTTGATCTCTTGGCTGAAGGCGGCTTTCTGCATTTCGAAGGCACGCTTCGAGTCAGCTACCTTGGTGTCCGCCATGAACTTCACATCCAACATTTCTCTCTTGTATTCTGCCTCCTGCAGGAGGAAAACAGTCAGAAGGCAGAGGTCAGCTGACCACGCTCAGAGTGACGCTGGAGCCTGGGCAGGAGCATAAGACGGGCCTCTCCTCTCCTCCTGCGCCATTTGACGTACCCGGATGCCGGCGTCTCGCTCTGCCTCAGCTACCCCGATATCAGCGTCTCTCTGCACCACGGCGGTCTGGGTCTTCCCTAGTGAGCTCAGGTAGCTGACTTTATCGTAGACATCCTGCGCGGGGAGGAGAGAAATTGCTCCATTCAGGAAACATGAGAGAGAGACGTAGCTCAGCGGACAGGAATGCAGACCGGGAACTTCCCTGCCTCTCTGAGGGCAAGGGCCGTAGTTCAGCACCCGAGCCCCTGAGTAGCATGCAGAAGGCCCTGGGTTCAATCCCCAATGGCATCTCAGGGTAGAGCTGGGAGAGACCCCTTGGACAGCTGCTGCTGCCAGTTAGTGCAGGCAGCACTGAGCTAGATGGCCTGACTCTGTGTACGGCAGCTTCCTTTGTATTTGAATAATCCACTAAGCAACAAAGGCCTTTCTGGGGTATTGAAACAGATGATCAGACATGACGAGAGGCATATAAAAATGATGTCTGGCATGGAGACATTGGATGGAGGTTTCCTTCCCTCTCTCGTAATCCTAGAACCCACGGGCCTCCAACGAAGCTGCGTGTTGGAGGGTCAGAGCAAAGGAAGCACTTCTTCACGCAGCGCAGAGTTAGACTGCGGAACTCCCTCCCACAGGAGGCAGCGAGGGCTAACTCAAAAAGGGACGCGGCTCGTACCTTGATAGTGAAACTCAGGATCTCAATGCCCATCCGGCCCACATCAGGAGCCGCCACTTCCCGCACGAGCTTGGCAAATTGGTCCCTGTCCTGGTAGATCTGCTCGACGGTCAAGGTCCCTGCAGAAGGGGGAGGCAGAAGACAAGATGGTGGCTGGCACGACGGAGGCAAAGCGGCTACGAAGGAGGGAGTCCAGGAGACGCCCGTACGGCATGTGCTTCTGCCAAGCCAAGTGAGCAGAAAGAAAGGTCCCATCTGCACTAAACATCTAAACCAGTCATTGTCCTGCTTCGAACGGTCATGGCTTGCCCGCTAAAGATCTTGGGATGTGTAATTTATTAAGGGTGCTCAGAGTCGTTCCCAAGAACCCTATGCTCCTCAAAGAACTACCATTCCCAGCATTCCCTGGGAAGGATTGATTGTTAAACCACTCTGGGCATTGCAGCTGCGGGAGGCGAACAGGGGTCTCCTAACAACTCTCAGACCCTGAACAGACTGCAGCTCCCAGAGTTCTTTGGGGGGCGCCATGAACGCTTAAAGGGGTGAAATGCTGCTTTAAACATATAATAGCGCAGATGGGGTCAATGGTTATGCTACCCAAGGAGCAAAGAGTTTAGCTAGCTCTTCTCAGGCAGCGACATGCACACTGAAGTTGAAAGGATTGCAATTCAACAGTACTTTTTTATTATGTCCAGGGGAATTGTATGTAAAAGGAATTGGAAGGGAATAAAAAACATTCCCTACCTAAGTTGCAAGCAATCACAATGCCCTGACATAATCAATAAGCAACAAAGCATGGAAAACGCACAAACATCGTTCCAACATGCTCTACAACGTGTGAACGCTTGATAAAACTCACTAAATCTATCTAAAAAATTCTTGACAACAGGAAAATAGGGACACTCCTGTAGAGTCGGTAGAATTGTAGAGTTGGCTCAGGGACCCCAAGTCTAGCCCTCTGCAAGGCAGGAATCTCAAAGCATCCATGACAGATGGCCATCTAATCTCTGCTTAAAAACCTCCAATTAAGGGGACTTGCAGGGGGCATTCATTCCAGTGTCGAACAGCTCTTATCGTCAAAAAGTTCTTCCTGATGTTTAGTGGGAATCTCCTTTCTTGTAACTTGAATCCATTGGTCCGAGTCTTACCTTCCAGAGCAGGGGAAAACAATCTTGCTCCCTCTTCCATGGGACAGCCCTTCAGATATTGGAAGATGGCCATCCTGTCTCCTCTCCATCTCCTCTTTCCCAGTTTAAACATACCCAACTCCCTCAACTGCTCCTCATCAGGCTTGGTTTACAGGCCCTTGACCATCCTGGTCTCCCTCCTCTGCCCACCTTCCAGTCTGTCAACATCCTTCTTAAATTGTGGTGCCCAGAACTGGACACAGTACCTCAGGTGTGGTCTGACCAAGGCAGAATAGAGGGGCACTATGACTTCCCTTGACCTGGACACAAGACCTCTGTTGATGCGGCCTAGAACTGTAGATACCACAGCTTCCATTACTCTTCCATAAGAAGTTGAAGACTGCCATTGCTTCAGATTAAAGAACCGTCAGCTTCACACAATAAAAGCACCACCTGTGTATTTACGACATTTTGAATGCGACCAAGCAGTTAAATGTATGTAACACTGCATTTAATATCCCAGTTACTTTTACGTATGTCTTCCCCCTTGACAAAAAAAAAAAAAAAATGCTACTGAAACAGTGTTGGGAACACCAATGCTTGCAGCCGCTTATGTCCAGACGTTTATGCGAAGCGAGAGAGGGCGCCCCCCCCAGCCACGCCCCCCACCTAGGATGGAGCGCAGGTGCCCTTCCAGCGTCTGGAGGACCACATTCTTGATGTCCTGCACGTTCTTGCCCAAGAACTGCTCACAAGCCACCGCGAGAAGCTCCCTCTCAGTCAGGATTTTCACCTGCAGGCAAAGAGAGAGAGAGAAAAGAAGAAGACATTTGACGTGAGCCACGAAGGGGTCAAGACGGTCAACGAAGTGATAGGCTAGTGACAGAAGCAGAGCCTGTGACCACTGGGGCACCCTTGGGGTGGCTCGGCTCAGCTCTGCCCCACAAGGATCAGGTCACCAGGAGCCCTCTTCATACCCATCAGCAGCACACCGGGAGTTTTGTTAGGAGGCAGGCTGCAGGGGAACCCTGTACCTGATTTTAAAACTCTTTGCATCGCTTCCTGATCCGGGAGAGCAAACCAACAGAATGGGTGGCCCCAGAGGAAGCAGCCTCAAAGCAGCAAGGCCACAAGTTCTGGGGGTCCCGGCACCCTAGCTCTGCATCCAAGAGGAGGACATTCTGTAAGCCAGGTTTGGGGGCATTGCTACCCCTCTACAGATGTTGCTGGGCACCAGCTCCCATCATTCCCTTGGAAACTTGGGAGTTGGAGGCCAGCAACAGCCGGAGGGCCACAGGGTCCCCCACCTGCTGTAAGCAAAACCAGGAGCCCACCCCCCTCTCGCTCCTGCCAGAGGGAGGCAACTGAGGCATCAACCCATTGCACACGGAGCTCAAAAGCACCCCTGCATGAACAATTCAGAAGGTTTGGCATCATAATGTCAGAATGTATGCGAACTTGCTTCTGCTCTCCCACCCCCCCTCCCCAAAAGTCATTTCCTTAAAACTGGGAGCTCTTGAGAGTAAGCAGGCCGGCCAGATCACCTGAGTGCTTTTCTCTTTCTCCCGAAATTAATAATAATAATAATAATAATAATAATAATAATAATAATAATAATAATAATAATAATAATAATAATTTTTTATTATTTACACCCTGCCCATCTGGCCGAGTTTCCCCAGTCACTCTGGGCGGCTCCCAATCGAGTGTTAAAAACAATACAGTATTAAACATTTAAAACTTCCCTAAACAGGGCTGCCTTCAGATGTCTTTTAAATAAGAGAAGATAGCTGCTTATTTCCTTCACATTTGGTGGAAGGGCATTACCCAGGGCAGGCGCCACCACCGAGAAGACCCTCTGCCTGGTTCCCTGTAACCTCACGTCTCACAATGAGGGAACCGCCAGAAGGCCCTCGGCGCTGGACCTCAGTGGATGGTACAAGCTGGTGAAAAGCCAGCAAGCCTCTCTTGTACCAGTTTCAGCTGATTATTCCGTTTGGGGATTGCAAGCGCCACTTGAGATCGGCAGGAAGGGGGTAGCTGTTTATCCCAACTGCAAAAAATGAGCCAGGGAAGTTTGGGTGGTGGTGGTCTGTATTGGACTCTGCAGGTTATCCACCAGGAAGGAAGTAAGCCTGTATGTCTGTGTAGGCTGGACATAATTTCACTCTCCCATCCTGGGGCCGCTCCTAAGGTTCAAGTTTCTCCCCCCCCCGCCTCCTTTAGCCTTTAGGGGTCCTAGCCAACTAGATTCTGCTCAGAGCAGACCTATTAAACTGATGCATCTCATTCAGTCATTCCTGTCACTTCAGTTGGTGTACTCTGAGCAGAAATAACATCGGATGCAACCTCATAATTCCTTCTCTCGTCTGGCCTGGTAGGAAAGAGAATGCACCCAAATGGCACAGAAAGAAAAAGAAAAAAACATTCCCAGGAGGAGGTTTTTTTAAAAAAAAATTAAAAAATTAAAAAGCAAATTAAAAATGTGAGCCGGCCAGCAGGCTTGATAAAATATACATAAAATAGCAGGAGACAGAGGCTTTATTAATGTTAACACAGCTGGGATTACGAAGGCAATGAACTTTTAAAAAATAAAAATCCTACAGCTGTTTTAATTGGGGAAGCCAGGAGTTCATCGCCACATCGCACAACCCCAGAGAAAACTCAAAAATAACGGCAGGAGGAAAAGGGAGAGGAGACAGATGTGATGGGAGGAATCCCAGTGCCTTATTAAGGAGAAACTTCCCCCAGGGCAAGCATATTCACTTGCCCCACTGAACAACCCCTGCTCTCCTCTGCGCTGTTCTGGGGGTTCTCTTGACCACTCTTCCAAGAGCCAATTAGGGTGGGGAACGTGGGGAAAGGAGGGGGGTGGAAGCCTCATTGTGCCAGCCCTTGGGCAGGGCTTCCGTTGATGGGACGCCATCAGTTGAGTCTCCCGCCCCCCGTTCTATCGGCCTGCCTGAAATCCACGTCCCTATTCCCTGAAAATAAGATGGAAGGGTGCTCTTGGGAAGCTTCCAGCCTCACCCTGCCACTTTGCCCCTCCTGGAACTATAAAAGGGGCCAGGGTGGGGTGGGGTGAACAGTGGGAATCGCCTCGCAAAGCACTGCAGGGTCACAGGAAGCTGCCTTAGACTCAGACCCCTGGGTCCATCGACCTCAGTACTGCTTGCACTGACCGGTAGCAATGGCTCTCCAGGATTTCAAGACTGGGATATTCTCTCCAGCCTGAAGATGCAGGTGGAGGCTGAATCTTCTGCATGCAAAGTGGATGCTCTGCCCACTGAGTTACGGACCTTCCCTTCGTCTTCCCAATAAGGCCGTGGAGATTAGCCACGATGTTCAGGTCCCTGTTCAAGGGAAGTTCCTGCTGGACAAGCATGGCTGAAGTAATAATATTTTAATAATAATACTTTTATTATTTATAGGCCACTCATCTGCCTGGGTTGCCTCAGTCACTCTGGGTGGCTCTCAGCACAATATGAAAAACACAATAAAGCCTCAAACGTTGAAAACTTCCCTGTACAGGGCTGCCTCCAGATATCTTCTAAAATTAAAATAGTTCATTATCTGTTTGACATCCGATGCGAGGGCAGATGCCTCTACCAAGAAGGCCCTCTGCCTCACACCCGTTTTTTAAAGGGGGCTTGCGCCTCTGGCATTTGTGGGTGCTTGCCTATGGAAGAAAATTGCAGAAAACCAGACTCGGAATGAGTTAGCTGGTACTTGAGGGGTGGGAGGGCTGAGTGTCTTGCTAAACTTGCAACATTTCTGGCTGCAAAATGGCTCCACTGCTGCGATGACCCTGCACCCAGCGGCACTCCAGAGACAGAGGGTGGCCGAAGCACCAGCTCAGGAGCTGGGCCAGGTCTGGAGCTCTGGCCAATGGTCTGGGGTGACGGTAGCCCAGTGACTTTTGGTGGACAACAGGAGTGCCCCTATCCCTGCGGTAGACCAGATGACTGGGCCAAACCTAAGGGGTCCATGGAAGGAGCAGAAGCTGGGGCAAGGGGTTTTTTTTGCTAGCTACAGCCTTCGGGAAACAACAGCGACGCAGGGGTGGGTGGGGCCAGCTCACCACACTCTGCTCCAAAGAGGCCCTCCAGGAAAACCAGTAGCTCCATGTGGTTTCAGGCCCACCACCATCAGAACATTTGCATATGTAGGGGGAGAAAACACCGAAGAAATATTCCAGACCAGCATGAGTTCAGACCAAGGGTGGTAGTGCAACAGCCCAGGAGCAGGGGTGCGTGTGGCTTTTTCACAAGTGGCGACAGCGCCCTCTGCTGCCCAGGTGGGAGAGAAGCAAGGGCCTCGTGGGTGGGGTACCATGCAGCGGTGAACTGGCGGTGGAGGGGGGGGGGTGAGAATCAGCTATCGAACAAAGGGCCGGTGTTTTCGGAGCAGACAGCGCCTCTCTCGCTCCCCTGGGCTAGAGCGGCCTCCTGGGAGGGAGAGACCAGGAAGGGTTACAGAGGCATGCATTCCTGAAAGGAGGTGTTTTCAAGTTACTGTACCTGGGCCACACCTGTGACAGTTAAAGCTACCCCCTCCGCCGTCTCTACGTCCTCGCACCTGGGCTGTAACGTCATTATCTCTAGGGAAATCCTGCCAAAAAACGTAAAACATTGGCACGTTTCCAGGTAACAGGCTCAGCTCTCTTCCCCCGTGGCTCGGGGCCACCTGCTGCTTTCCTCCCAGGTAATGCAGATGCAAGATGTACGGCTGCCTGGCCAAAAAATTAGAGGGGGCTCCCTCCCCCACCCCCAGCCCTAAAAAAACGAGGGCCGCTTGGCTGTGTTGGAAGCCAGTGGATAAAAGCCTTGAAGCCACATGGATCAGGTAAACACAACGGGGCCCCACTGAGAGGTTTCCCCTCCCAGAAGAAGGGCGGCCCCTCCTGCTTCTCAGGCCTCAGAAGGACAGCTGCCTGCCTGAAGCACCCTAGGGTGTCTACACAGAAGGTCAGCATTGGAAGCTGCCTGGGCAAAGGACTGAGGAAGCAGGCTTTTGAAAAAGGCCCCTGGGATGTTGGCTGGTTTATGAACCTGAGCATCATGAAAAGGCAAGCAAGGACCCCCTGTGAGGTTGAGGCTAGGCTACTGTAGTGTTCTGGGGTCACCCTTGGAGACTGTCTAGATGTGGGGGAAATATTGGGTTTCCTCCGAGGTGGAGGAAAATCTTTGGGGAGTTAGGATTTAAAAGCCACCCCCCATTTGGGCTGGCTTTTGTTCCTATGAGCTGAGCTGCAGGTACTACAGAAGGCGGGGGGGCCTGTCACAGATTACAGAGGGCCTTCTGCTGCTTAGGTGGAAACATCCGATTCCCTCCACGGTTATACTATGTCCCTGGAGGGAAGAGAAAGGGACCGAGTATAGTTGTTATCAACCTTCCTCTGGCCAGGTGCCCTGCCATTGTTGCTGGACTCCCAACTCCCATTAGGGTGGGTGGCCAGCATGGCCAATGGTCAGGGATGCTGGAAGCAAAGCCCTGGCTGGGGGAGGTTGGGATCGAAGCTTTGGAGAAGCAAACGCACCTGGCAGGCATGTGCTTTTCACCTGATGGGTGGTGTGTTCAGCTCACGGAGTCGACTTGGCCAACCAAACACCCTACTGCTGACGGGGGGGCAGAGCACCTGCTTTGCATGGAGACAGCCCCCCAAACTTAGAGAAGGGCTAGTGGCAGGGAAGACCCTTCTCTGCCAGAAATGCTGGAGAGCTGCTGTCAATCAGGGACAGGACACAGGAAGGTGCTTTGCAGTGAGTCAGAAGGTTGGTGCATCCAGCTCAGGGTGATCTGCCCTTGGCGGGGGAGGGCAGGGGATGTATTTTTCCTGACACATTTCAGGTGCCACAGGACAGCCTGCTCTGGGACTGGCCCAGGAAGTCTCCTATGTCCCTAAGGGGTAGGATCCTAGGCCTCTCTCCCCCCCCCCTCTCTCCCAGAGCTGCCTTCCTGTCCCTGTGCGAGGCTGGTGAAGCAGGCGGATATGGCAATGGTGAGGGGGGCAGGCGGAGGGGGTGGACGAGCGGATGCTAGCCATGTTCCCAGAACCCTGTGAGAATTTTGGAAGAGCTTTTGCATGCATCTCTCTCTCTCTCCCTCTCTCTCTCTCCATTACCATGGGGTGCAACAGCAGGTAGCAAGAGCCAGAGACAAGGGGGAGGAGGAAGGCGAAGGAGAAAGGGCTGGTGCCGAGAGCAGCCGCTAGAGAAAGGAAAAAATATATTAAGAAGAGCAAGCACTCAAGTCCTTGTGCCGCCACGGTCGCTGCTTGCTGCTCTGCCGCTGCGTGAGAAAGAATGGAGAGAAGGAGACCGGTTAGGGACAAGAGGTTAGAAGCGGGCAGATTATTACCTGTGCGACCCCCGTTACGTACAGTGGGACCCCCTCCGACGTCTCAATATTCTCACAGCGACAAAGGATGGTCATAACCTCCAAAGACAGTCTGAACAGTGATAAATAAAGGTAGGACAGCAAACACACAAAGGTGGTGGTTACCAGAGAGCAAGAGAACACCAGAATTTGCCAAGGAGGAAAGACGGGACTCCGGGGCGGGGGTTGCATCTTGGGGCCAGGCAAGAGGGGCCGGGTATTTGAAGGAGGCAATGCTGAGCCAAGGCCACCGTTGCCCCCAAAGAACCTGCCCTACTCTGGGTACAACCCCCAACATACACACACATCCTCCCCAAAGGACCCCCCAATTATGAAAGCATCATCCCCACCCTGGACTGCTCTGCTCTGTTTACCTGTATAGCAGGTTTAAAGGGCCCTTTTTCTCATCACGCTTTCACTGGGATCGGGGAAACTCTGCTTTTTCTATTTGTAACTGCAGCTGAGGTGGTTTTACTTTTGAGCTTAAGCCTTCACTGGTTTAGATTTTAAATATATATATATATTACTCTTGAGAAGACAGGAGTGCCTGGCGTGCTCTGGTCCATGGGGTCACGAAGAGTCGGACACGACTAAACAACAACATTATTCTTGAATGGTTACAGGTAGGTAGCCGTGTTGGTCTGCCGTAGTCGAAACAAAATAAAAAAATTCCTTCCAGTAGCACCTTAGAGACCAACTACGTTTGTTATTGGTATGAGCTTTTGTGTGCATGCACAAGAAAGCTCATACTGGTAACAAACTTAGCTGGTCTCTAAGGTGCTACTGGAAGGAATTTTTTTATTCTTGAATGGCTTTGACGTTCATACACTGGGGCTGTCTGGCTGGTGTTGACCCACGGCAGTGCCTTTCTGTGGTGGCTCCCAATCTGCAGAATGCCCTCCCTGGTGAGGCGTGCTTCTCTGCTGACTTTCAAGAGGCATTATAGAATATTTGTGTTGTTGGCCAAACAACACTGTTCCTGGCATTCCCCAAATCACTGGCTGGGACTACGTTTTTTAACTG
>NC_139618.1:1992925-2167017 GCF_964270895.1 Podarcis filfolensis
TGGTTGGAAACGGTTCTTAACTTTTCCTGGAATGTTTGTTTGACCCGCCTGGTACCTGGTGGGTGAGATTTGGAAGTTGTTCTGCCTGGTATGCTTTGACTCTGGTATCTCTCTTTGTGTATTATTTTCCCATCTCTTCCCTCTCATCTTATTCCCAGTGCTTGTTCTAGAAATTTCTTTTATCTACTAATTTTGCTAGCGGGCATCGTGGTTGCTAACCTGTATAATGGCTTCTAAATGTTGCTCAGTGCCTTGGGCGTTTTATGGTGTAACAATGTTTTAGGTAAATAGGAAGGTAAATAAGCTGAACTTTGCAGAAAACTGGATTGTGTGTGCCCCATTCCAGAGTTTAAGAACCTGATAAATGAGCCCGGCAGGATCAGGCCAAAGGGGGCCCGTCTAGTCCAGCATCTTCTTCTCACAGTGGCCAACCAGGTACCCCAAAGCCAAACCCACAAGCAAGACCTGAGCAAAGCAGCAACACTCCCCATTTTGGATTCCCATGAACTGGGATTCAGCGGCACTGACTGCCTCCGACAGAGGAGGGAGAACATTACCTTTTACTATCCACAATGGTTAAGGTAAAGGGACCCCTGACCATTAGGTCCAGTCGTGGCCGACTCTGGGGTTGCAGCGCTCATCACGCTTTATTGGCCGAGGGAGCCAGCGTACAGTTTCTGGGTCATGTGGCCAGCAGGACTAAGCCGCATCTGGCGAACCAGAGCAGCGCACAGAAACGCCGTTTACCTTCCCACCAGAGCGGTAGCTATTTATCTACTTGCATTTTGACGTGCTTTTGAACTGCTAGGTTGGCAGGAGCAGGGACCCAGCAACGGGAACTCACCCCGTCGCGGGGATTCGAACCGCCGACCTTCTGATCGGCAAGTCCTAGGCTCTGTGGTTTAACCCACAGCGTCACCCGCGTCCCTATTGTGGATAGTAAAAAAGGTAAAAGGTAAAGGACCCCTGGACAGTTAAGTCCAGTCAAAGGCGACCTTGGTGTGCGGCGCTCATCTTGCTTTCAGGTCGAGGGAGCCGGCGTTTGTACACAGACAGATTTCCGAGTCATGTGGCCAGCAGGACTAAACCGCTTCTGGCACAACAGGACATGATGACAGAAACCAGGGCGCACGGAAATGCTGTTTACCTTCCCGCCACAGCAGTACCTATTTATCTACTTGCGCTGGTGTGCTTTTGAACTTCTAGGTTGGCAGGAGATGGGACAGAGGAATGGGAGCTCACACCATCGTGGGGATTCGAACTGCCGACCTTCCGATCGGCAAGCCCAAGAGGCTCAGTGGTTTAGACCACAGCACCATCCATGTGGCCATCCACTTTTACCTTTATCTTGTGGTCAGTAGCCACTGAGAGCCCTCTTCTCTGTGAATTTGCCCCATCTTTTAAGGCCACCTTAGTTTGTGTCCACAGCACATATTCTCAATGTGTTCACCTTATATGTGTTGACCTGTTCTCTTCAGCCTATTAATGCATATTATTTATTTTTAAACCCTGCCCTTCATCAAAAAAATTCCAGCTGCATTTGCAATGACAATTAGGTTAAAGTTCTTGATAAAAGTGTGATAATTAAAAGGACAAATCAGTCCAGGGGTTAATTGCGAAAGCTTGGTTTTAGTGATCAGCAAATTTCCAAGTGAACAAAGTAGTCTCTCCCTGCCTCCAAGTACTGAAACAGCACCTAGAGGCTTCTTTCCATAATTTTGCTGTATCTTGACCCATTCGGCTTGCATTTGGAGTGTGGAATCGGGGCCTCCAATCCGGCTTCAGCCTTGATGGGGATCTGGTTCCTGGAGGATCCTATTTCTTCCCTTCTCCTTTAATTCCCAAAGCATGCAGAGGCGGGGAAAAGGGTGTCCCCTGCTTGTCTCCCATTGGTCCCCACGCAAAGCCAGGGGCTCCTCCCTTCTTCCTCTGGGCCAATGAGAAATTGCCCAGGTGGCATTTCGAAGGCGGTCCCTCTCGTTCTCCCCCCTCATTCCCCACAGAGAAGCATGGGAAGGACTGAGAAGCTTCCTTGTGCCAGGATTCTTGCCACCCGCTTTGGGGGACGGAGGAGGGCAAAGGGATCGTTCCCAAGCTGATCAGGCCCCATTTCTGCAGGGCTTGGTTTGTGTAAAAGTAGCCCAGTAAGAACTTCAGAAAGAAGCTGGATCAGGCCAAAGGGGACCCACCTAGTCCAGCCTCCTGTCCTCACAGTGGCCAAACACCCCTTAAAAACCTAGCAGCCAAGATAGACTGCCTCTGAACAGCGGCAGCTCTCCCCACTTGTGATTCCCGGCAGAGCTGGGACACCAAGGGTCATCTAGTCCAACCCCCTTAGATTTCTTTATATCCCACCTTTTTCTCTAAGTTGCTTGATGCTTTCCCACTCCTCATTTCAACCCCACGACAACCCTATGAGGTAGGTTAGACGGAGAGGCGGCAACTGGCCCAGTGTCACCCATGGCTGAGTAGGAGGATTTGAACCCCAGTCTCCCAGGTCCTGATCCAATACGCTAACCACTACACCACGCTGTCTGTCTGACATCCTTACTCTGTGAGCCTGGGAGAGGCTGGCTGCCAGAGGGGGCCCAGAGAGTCCAGCATCCTCTTCTCACCGTGGCCAACCAGATGCCCCAAGGGGATGCCAGCTTTTGGTGTGCTAGCCCGACGGTCCTCTTTATATGGAATCTCATAACCTGTCTCATGTCTGCTTGTGGCATATGCATTGCCCCATGTGGCGGCTAACAGATTGAGGTTGAATCCTGACAACACAGAAGTACTGTTCTTGGGGGACAGGTGGCAGGTGGGTGGGGGGGACTCCCTGGTCCTGAATGGGGTAACTGTGCCCCTGAAGGACCAGGTGCACAGCCTGGGAGTCATTTTGGACTCACAGCTGTCCATGGAGGCGCAGGTCCATTCTGTATCCAGGGCAGCTGTCTACCAGCTCCATCTGGTACGCAGGCTGAGACCCTATCTGCCTGCGGACTGCCTTGCCAGAGTGGTGCATGCTCTGGTTATCTCCCGCTTGGACTACTGCAATGCGCTCTACGTGGGGCTGCCTTTGAAGGTGACCTGGAAACTACAACTAATCCAGAATGTGGCAGCTAGACTGGTGACTGGGAGCAGCCACCAAGACCACATAACACCTATCTTGAAAGACCTACATTGGCTCCCAGTACGTTTCCGAGCACAATTCAAAGTGTTGGTGCTGACCTTTAAAGCCCTAAACGGCCTCGGTCCAGTATATCTGAAGGAGCGTCTCCACCCCCATCGTTCTGCCCGGACACTGAGGTTCAGCGCCGAGGGCTTTATGGCAGATTCCTCGCTGGGAGAAGCCAAGTTACAGGGAAACAGGCAGAGGGCCTTCTCGGTAGTGGCACCTGCCCTGTGAAACACCCTGCCACCTGATGTCAAAGAGAACAACAACTGCCAGACTTTTAGAAGACATCTGAAGGCAGCCCTGTTTAGGGAAGCTTTTAATGTTTGATGCATTACGGTATTTTAATATTTTGTTGGAAGCCGCCCAGAGTGGCTGGGGAAGCCCAGCCAGATGGGCAGGGTATAAGTGATAAAAGATAATGATAATGATAATAATAATAATAATATAACAACAACCACCACCTGCCAGTTCCAGACCTGGCCTGCTGGGGCCAAAAGCGTTGCCAACCCGTAGACAGATGCGCTTGGGGGACTGACCATTAGGAGATTTAACCCAAGATCAGTAAATGGTATATGAGTATCTTCATTTCTTTAAAAAGTCTTCTCTCCATAGGATGGAGGCATCGTTTTTCTCGACCACCAGTGCTCTCCCCTGTTCCTCCGCCGACAGCTGACCCTCCTGGCCCGAGCCTGCCTGCCCCACCAGGTCCGAGCCCCGCATGACGGCCCCACAGGACATTGGGTGAGTGTGCTGGGCAGAGGCTGCCAGGCAAGGGAGAAGAGTCCCTGCCATTGGCCCTCCGGGATTTGGGGAGTGGGAGGAGGAAATCACAGTTGGGATTCGAGGGTCATCTAGTCTGACCCGCCGCAGAAATCACGGCTAAAGGGGCTGTGTTTGCTTTGGCTAGCCAGCTCTTTTGCTTTGCAGCCCCTGCCGCTGGCAAAGGCAGAAGTGGCCCAGGCCGTCGCTTGGCTTGAGAGCCACATGGCCCAGCAGACCTCTGAGAAACCCCTGACAGGTGGGGAACGCTGCCATTTCCTGAAGCAAGCATCTGCAGCGGGCGGAGGTTTGTGCCCAACGCACCTGGCACAGGTAAGGTGACGGTTGGTTGGTGGCAGAAGGGGAAGAGCGCCGCAGGAATCGCCGCCGATAAAATCCTGCACCTCTTTCCCGTTCCCAGGCTTTGCGGAAGCTGCTCCAATGCTGGGAAGCCGCCCGAGGTCCCTGGAAACCGCGGAGACCGGGTAGGAAGCGCCGGGCTCTTCGTCGCCAGGCAGATGGCCTTCTGCAAGCAGATGTGGGTGGCGGAAGGCATTCCGCAATCGCCGACACCGCGAAAGGTGCAAACAGCGGCCCGCCTCCCGTTACCCTGAGCTTGCAGGCTGAGCAAAAGGGCATTCCAGAGTCAATAGACCTCGGCGGACAGGCCCAGCCGAGTGCGATGCCCCTGCCAGGCGGCCTTTTGGGGCAGCAGCCCCTCGTCACACAGGACATCCGCCCCTCGCTGCCCGTCCTGCACACCGAGGCGAAAGCAGCCGGCGGCACGGGATGCCGGTGCCTGGATGGAGGACTCGGCAAAGCGCAAGGCCACGAAGGCAGGAAGGAAGCCAGAGGGTCCCAAGCGGGGGTCCGTGTCCCCACCCCACGCACCGAAGAGGCGGCCTGGGCGGCCAGTGCCCTCACTTTCCTGCTGGTGGTGCTGACCCTTGCCATTCTTTACACCCGGCTGCACCAGAAGTGCCGCCGCGGGAGGAGCCTCTACTGGACCACGAGCACCGAGGAGGGGAGTGACACAGTGGCTGGTGAGTGGCCTGTGGGGAAGGCAGTGGGGTCTCAGCCCTCCCCCCCATGCAGTGGGGCAGGTGCATCATATACACATATCCAGAGCAAACTCAGTGCCCAATTTTAACCTCTGGGGAAATGCTGGTTGTTTACCGTAGCAACCTAAGATTAGATAACCTGCGGAACTCCTGGCCACAAGATGCGGCCTACTCGAGCTCCGTGCTTGATGAGGGGAGTGGGAAATGCTGGTTGCCGGCTGTTGGTAAACTGCGGAACGCTCTGCCACAAGATGCGGCCTGCCCCTGCTCTGTGCTTGACAAGACGGGTGAAGGCTTAGAGCAGTGCGGGTGAGGAAATTTTGGCTTTCTGGGTGTTGCCGGACTCCCAACTTGCAAGCACTCCAGCCGGGATGCCCAGTGGGTCAGGGATGATGGGAGTCTAGCAGTGGCAGGAGATCCGCAGCTTTTCATGAGATTTTGCAGCACTTCTGGATCAGGCAAAGTCATTCTGGGGGTGAATATTCACAGTTACCTTCTAGCAAAGCTGAAGGGGGTCTCTGCATTCAGGCAGCCCACCTCCCAATTACCTAGAGGTGTGGTGGGCCATCCCTCACTGGAGAAGTTCATGGCAGAGGTTGGAACCATAGAACACCGGTCTTGAAAGACCTACATTGGCTCCCAGGACGTTTCCAAGCACAATTCAAAGTGTTGGTGCTGACCTTTAAAGCCCCAAATGGCCTTGGTCCAGTATACCTGAAGGAGCGTCTCCATCCCCATCGTTCTGCCCGGACACTGAGGTCCAGCGCCAAGGGCCTTCAGGCGGTTCCCTCCCTGCGAGATGTGAGGTTACAGGGAACCAGGCAGAGGGCCTTCTCGGTGGTGGCGCCCGCCCTGTGGAACGCTCTTCCATCAGATGTCAAGGAAATAAACAACTATCTGGCATTTAGAAGACATCTGAAGGCAGCCCTGTTTAGGGAAGTTTTTAATGTTTAATAATAATAATAGCAATAAAAGATCAATCTGTTGGGAGATTCCCAAAGTGGTTGGGGAACCCCAGCTAGATGGGTGGGGTATAAATAATAAATTGTTATTACTACTACTAATACTACTACTACTAATAATAATAATACAGTGGTACCTCAGGTTACAGGCGCTTCAGGTTACACTCTCTGCCAACCCAGAAATAGTAATAATAATAATAATAATAATAATAATAATAATAATAATAAATTTTATTTATATCCCGCCCTCCCCAGCCGAAGCTGGGCTCAGGGCGGCTAACAACAATCAAAATAATCCAACATTCTAAAAACATTCATTATAAAATTAATTAAAATCAAATTAAAATCAAATCGATGGCAACCATTAAGCAAAATTCTGTGCAGATTGCCAGAGGAGGGGGTCAGGCTGCGCCCTGACCAAAGGCCTGGTGGAACAGCTCTGTCTTGCAGGCCCTGCGGAAAGATGTCAGGTCCCGCAGGGCCCTAGTCTCTTGTGACAGTGCGTTCCACCAGATTGGAGCCGCGGCCGAGAAGGCCCTGGCTCTAGTTGAGGCCAGCCTAACCTCTCTGAGGCCTGGGACCTTCAGGATGTTTTTATTTGCAGTACCTTGGGTTAAGAACTTTGCTTCAGGATGAGAACATAAATCGCACGACGGCGGTGCAGCAACCCCATTAGCTAAAGTGGTGCTTCAGGTTAAGAACAGTTTCAGGTTAAGAACGGACCTCCAGAACGAATTACGTTCTTAACCCGAGGCACCACTGTAATTTGGAAATGGCCATCAGCTAGTGAGGACCCAGATGCAAATTTTCATTCAGGAAGAGTCTTCTGTGTTTGCCACCCAGTTGTTTGATCGGTTTTATACCTGGTGAGGTATCTCTAATCCTACCTTGAGATGCTGTGATTTAGACCTGGGACCTTCCTGTTGCGATGTGATCCCCTGCCTAAAATTTCAGTGGGGCTGGCTGCAGTGGGGACGGGGGGGGGGGATGACTGCTTTGCTTGACCCCCTGGTGAGGTATGGAGGGTCCCCTATTACGTTTCCATATCTCTCCACGGACCCAGAGTCGGCAGGAGACTTGGTTCCAGGGGGTCAGCAATGGGGCTAGCCCCCCCTCTTCCTGCCGGCTTGCAAAGTCTTTCTGCTCCTTTCTCCTTTTGCAGCTGTGATCAAGCGCCGTCTCCTCTCCGCCCAGACCAGGCGCAAGAAACGGAGTCGGCAGCAGCAGCAGCTCCCACCCAAGGCGCCTCTTCTGCCAACGTCCACCAGCGACAGCTCAGATTAGGGACGACCCTCTTGGGCGGAGACGTCCAGCCTAAGGCCTCCCGGAAATCTGGGCTTTGCCAACGGAGCAAAGAGGAGGAGGTCGTTTGCAGGCAAAACTTTGGTGTTGCGGTGAAACAGCAGCCTGACCGTGGTCTGTTTACTCTCCGGAGGAGCTGGCTCCTTGCCTTCGTTTGTTTTTCTTACGCAATAAAATCTTTTATTTTTGCTACTAAAGCAGGATGAGGCATCCCTAAAGCAAACGGGAGGTTTGCAGATCAGGGGGAAAGGCACGCTTTGCACTGCAGGCACAGAGCCCAGTCTGTTTTGCGTGGGTCAGTTTTCTATACCCATGAGGACTAGGCGCTTGGGGTAGCGAAAACTGTCCTGTAAGTGCATGCCGGCAGCCAGGGAAGTGCAAGTGGTAGGAAAAGGAGCCTCCCCTCTTGAAAATTTTGCTTTCGTAGAATTTTATAGAAGGGGGTTGGGCTGGATGACCCCCTGGGGTCCCTTGCAGCTCTACAATTCATTGATTTTATCAAAAGTTCAAGGACACTTTCCAGCCTGGCCAAAGGAGAGCGTGTGTCACCTGGGACTAGGCTGCAGAGAGAGGTACAAAGGGCCTGGCACTGACTGGCAGTCGCTCACGGGGGGTATTTTTAAGGGTTTCATTTATTAAATTGACGCAACACCTTTTCTTCCAAGGAACTCAAGGTGGTTCTCCCCCTCCTCATTTAATTGCCACAACCACCCTGTGAGGTAGGCAAGGCTGAGCCAGGGTCATACCCAGTGAGCTGCATGGGGATAAATTTGAGCCCTGGTTTCTCACAGGTCCTAATCCAAGGCTCTAACCATTATGCCACACTGCCTTGCACTGATTGAGCCTGGGACCTTCTCTACCACTGGGCGACATTCCTGTCCCAGATCCAAGGAACATGCGCATACTCAAACCACAGGAATCTTCCAGGGCGGACGAGACATTCAGCTGGTTCTGGGGGTAGGGTAACGGGTTCAAATGACCTCTGTATGGTGTGGCCGTTTTTAGAGGGGAGGAAATAAGTTATTCCAACGGGGCAACCCCGGGAGATGCTCACATCTTTTTATTTGTTACAAATGTACAGGACAAACAAGATTTCCAGCGCAGTGCCCAGATGCAGCCCTCCATAGCCATGTGTCTCCCCCACCCCACTCCGGTAGCCCACCCCACATTCCCTCAATGGCCTGAAAAACTTCACAGATTTCAAGGGGGCAGGGGGAACACGAGGGGAACTGATTCTTTGCTACGGAGGCAAAGGCAGACCCCATACTCTCCCCCCCCCAACAAAAGGAATGATGGAGGGATTTGGGGGAGGGGAGTGATCCAGCCGGAGGTTTCCGGGGGGGGGGGGAATGATGCCCCGACCCACAGCACCTAGACGTTGTAATTCCAGTGTTAACACTATTAGGGGAGGGAACGTGGTGAGATAAATACATTTGGTGTTTATATATCTCTCTATACATATATATATATATCGGTGCGTGGTCAGGTGGGTCAGGAATGGGACACATACAGTTCCACGCACTATATGGGAAGGTGGGGAGGAGGAAGAGTAGTGTTTGCAAGGGGGGGGGAGAGAGAGATTTGACTCCCTTCAGGAGGACCCCCGCCCCGCTACAAAGGGCAGGAAAAGCTAACCTGCGGCCCTTCAGGTTTGTCTGGATGTGTCACTTCCATCTGCCTCTGGAGCCAACTCGGGTCAATGGCCTGCGATTCCTGCCTTCCAGGGGGTTGGGCTACATGAAGTGTGTGGCCCCTCTCCAGCTAGGGGTTCTAGACTTGAACTCGCAACTGCCCTGAGCAGACAGCACAGGCGGGGTTGATTGTGATGATGACGAATGCAATACAAGTCCAAGCCATTTGTCCACCCAGGACTGTCTGCACTGACCGGCAGCAGCCCAACAGGGTTTCAGGCAAGGGGCCTCTCCCGGCTCTGCCTGGAGATGCCGTTGGGGCTTGAACCCGGGACCGTCTGCATGCAAGGAAGGGGCTCTGGCCTGCTTCCTCCCGGATCTTGAACGCCACACATGTACACCCCCCCCCCAGTGCCAAAGGATGGGGAGATGGGAATATTTACAGGGGGAGATTTCTTCACTGCGCAGGCACCCCAGCGCCATGGGGCGTGTGCCCTATAGGGCCCCGATCCTGCCCCCCACAAGCTGCAGTGGGGAGCCTTGATCTAACCCAGCCTAGGCAGGCAGGCTGATTGGCAGGGAGGGGGGCAGGTGAGTCGGTGGGGAAAGGACACTTCCAAGTGGCTGCACCCCCCAAAGTCCTCCAGTGGGGAAGGGAGGAGCTGGGGGGGGAGGAAGAGGGGCTGCTCCAGCCTCGCCCGCCCCCCGCCTGCCCGCCCTTCACTGCTTCTTCTCGCGGGTGGTGATGGTGACCAGCTGCTTGGCGGCCTTGGCGATGTCGTAGGCACACTGGATGACCTGTTGGGTCAGGAGCTGGTAGTCCACGGGGGCCCCCGGCTCCAGGGGGACCGTCTTACGGCACTCGCTCTGCAGGCGGTAGGCGCTGGCGTTCAGCAGGCGCAAGGAGCTGCGCACCGTCTCCAGAGCCGGCTTCTGCAGAAGGAGCGGAAAGGGAGAGTGGCATAAGACTCCCAACTCACGTCCAGAGGTCCAGAGTTCAAGTCTAACCTCCTTATTGTGAACTTGCAAGGCGGCTGCCCAGCCTCATGGCTGCCTAAAAGGGCTCTGTCTGGCTTACACAGCCAGTTCCGAGTAAGGCCCTGAATGAACCCAGTACATCCAGCCAGTTTGGAATAAGGGCCTGAATTAACAATACCCTTCACCAACCCAAAAACATGTGCAGAGAGCCTCAAAAGGTTGCCTGTTTTGCTTTACATTTCCAAAAGTCGTCATCATTAGGCGGTCAATTTTTAAAAAATGTATTTCCTAAAAGTTATATCCTGCTCGATCATAGGAAAATAACATTGCAGTGGTTAGACTTGTTCATCTCTGTGTGTAGGTAAAAATTCAAAATAATGGGGGGGGGGCGGGTTGAAGGGAGGTGGAAGTTGGAGCTTGGCTGCTGGAGGGGGATGGGAGAGGGTCCCATGTTGCTGCCCCCCCGGCCCTATTTTAAACTATCACTTCCCACTCCCTGCTTCTAAGGAGCCCCTTAGAGGCTGCTGGATCAGGCCCATGGCCCACCTAGAGCAGCATCCTGTTCTCACAGCGGCCAAACAGATGCCCCAGTGAAAAACCTATAAGCAGGATCTGGGCAGGAGAGAAAACCCTCCCTGCACTTTCCAGCAACTGATGGTGGCCATGCCTGCCTCCTGTGGCAGGGAGTTCCAGAGTTTAAACTGGGCCTGAAGAAGGATTTTCTTTTGTCTGCCCCGAATCTCCCACAAGTTCTAGTGGTACGAGAGAGGAAAGTTTTTCTCGATCCACCACCTCAACGCCAGGCGTCGTTTTATAAAGTTCCACCAGGCCATCTCTTGCTTGTCTTTTCTCTAAACTGCAAACGGCGCTGCAACTTTTCCTCACGGGGAAACTTCCCAAGCTCTGCAACATCCTTTGGGAGGTGTTACGTCCAGGAAAAGCCCCTGGGAGTGGCGTCCGCTCATTTTGAGGATGTATCCTGGGCTGGGAAGGAGATTTCCCCACCCAGTGTTAGGATATTTCCGCACCCAGACCCCTCTCTCGGCAGAAGCAGCTCTCCCACTCTCTCCTACCTTGGGGAAAAGCGACGCCATTTCCGTGACGGCAGCGTGAATCTTCTCCGAACAGGGGACGAAGCTGCTGGGGTTAAGAAGGGACAGAATGAGGCCCAGGTCCAGAGCACTGACTCCTTTCCCCATGCCTGTGTTACAGGTCTTGCCAGTTCCCCACCCCAGTCGCAGCGTTACCCAAAGATCCCTTGAGGGGTTCAAGAAGAAAGCAAACTTTATTCAGCAGAGCAATTCTGATTCCTTAAGAGTGTTAGAGGGAATCTGCCGCCTCCCCAAGTCCCAGATCTGGGCACCCCTCCTTGCTAAGGAAGGGCAAGCTCAGAGCAGGGACTCGTGCAGAGACACACAACAGGCAGATGTCCTCCGAAAGGGCCAAATCCTGCAGCTGTCTCCCCAGCGTGAACAACTGCATGCTAACAACACCAAAAGGTATACCAGAATGACAACCTTGAAGGCTGGCTAGGCGGAAGACCAGAACGGAGAATCACACAGAGATGCAGCAGGCACACTCATTTTCATTTCTCACGGCCCGTCACCTATTCCTACCCCATCTTGCCCTCCCCAGAGGATTCCTGGAGGGATTCATCCTGACCTGTCGTGCTTGAACTCCTGGGCAGCTCGGAGGAGCTCCTGGATATTCTTTGTGACCTGTTCCGTCTTGAGAATGACGTCTTCTGTGCTGGGCAGGCCCGGGTCCAGGTCTCCTTCCAGTGGTTCAGGTTCTGGGTGCAAGTCATCGTCCTTGCTGAGGTCCAGCAAGCGCTTCCCGTCCATGCTGAGAAGGGGGGGGGGGAGAGAGAAGCAGAGTGGGTTTGGGGGCAGGGAAAGATGCCACCCTCCTGATCCCTGATGCCAACTCAGATATTGCCATCATCAAGAGCCAGGGAGGGTGCTATTTCTAGGCAGGGAAGACAGAGAGCGCCAGAAGAATCTTTGCTTCTGTTTAAAGGAACGAAATAAGTTTCTAGTCCTTATGGTGGGGGGGGGGAACCCCAGAAGCTTAGAGAATTGCAGAGCAAGATTTCCAGCTGTTATAACGGAGAGGGGAGATATCTGAGCTGCTGATGTGACGCTCACATCCCAGTTTGTCAAAGCAAGGATTACACAAGAGTCGCATAATGTTAGCAGGCTGCAGAACTGAACTTCCCTCAACGCAGAATTTGGCTTGCCGGCAGTTGAGGGGTGTCTCCAATGAAACTCTACTCTGAGTAGGCCCACTGCAGAGAATGGACTTCAGCATCTGTATACATTTTCGCTGGCTCTGCTCCCAGGATAACTGAACACACTGGATGCAGCCTGGAATTCTTAGTCGCTTTTGAGCCAGCAGGTCTTCTCAAGCAGCTAGTCCTGTGCAAGTCCCAGAAAGGGATGCCCTGCACAGCCCTCGCCCTCACCTGAGTGGCAGATCCCCGCCCTGCGTGTTGTCATAATCGCTGTCTGTGCCACTGCCGTGTCGGTCCAGTTTTCCAGTCTAGGAAGGGGGGGGGGAGAGAGAAATTGGGCAGAGTTAAAAGGGGGGGCTGGCAGCAGGCACCCCTGTTGTGTAACCAGAGCAGAAGCTTGCTTTGCATGCAGAGGGTTCCCAGGCGTCTCTAGTTTAAAGGAACTCCAAGCGCTGCTGCCGGTCAGAGCAGGTAATACTGAGCTAGGTGGACAAAGAGTCCAGCCAGGCAGGGAGTGGGTGGAGCCCCCTATTTTGCATGCAGAAGGTCCCGCGTTGAATCCCTGCCATAAAAGGTGCCAGGGGTAGGAAAGGAAGCACCCCCCGCTGAGACCCGGCATAGCTGCTGCCGGTCAGAGCAGACAGCATTGAGCTAGATGGGCAAAGAGTCTGATCTGGAATAAAAAGGAAGCTTCAGACACTCCCCGCCCCAAAAACAAAAATGTCGTAAGTCACCATGTGACGTCCGCTCTCCGGAGCGCAGGACAAGAGGGGAGAAGACTGGGGGAATGGCATTGATGAGATGGAGCCGCCTTTCCGCATCTGAAAGGGAGAGGGCAGGAGGCAGGAGTTAGCCAAACGCAGAGAGACTGGATTCCAATGGGCAGAGGGATCACTTGGCAGAAGCCCAGGAGATTTTCTTTTCATGTCTTCTGTCTGGTTGTGGACCCCGGCCCCCAGTAGCAGCCCAGAAGGAGCGAGATATATTGGTTTTTGCACACATTTTCCAGCATATCATCCTTTTCAAAAATGTTGGCTACCACAGCCTAGGACTTCCTTCAACCTCGACTGATGGTTTTCTAAAGTCTTTTCTAAGTGTGCATCTTGTTACTATAATTATTGCTACAAATTCATATCTTAAATATAACTATTCTGAATTCTCTTCACAATGATTTATATAATACTCCCCACAAAACTTCTTTTAACCCGACAAGGGATGTTAATTGGTTACAATTGCTTTCCAAATATATCATAAACCTCTTCCATTAGGAAAGTCTGGTCCTGCCGGTTCCGAATTTTCCCAGCTAGTCTCGCCATCTCGGCATAGTTCATCAATTTCTCTTGCCAAGGAGATTTTATTTTCAAGCCTTCTGAGTGACCCACTTTGACCCATGGAACTGTCCCTGTTGCAGGGGCCACAAAACTCTCCTTCCACATGTGTAAGAAACCCATTTTTGCGTGTGGCAGCGCCTACACTTTGGAACTCCCTGCCAATTGATAATCAGGCAGGTGTATGCTCTTTTGGGCACCCGATGAAAACATTTTCACTTAGACAAGCCTACCCACACATTTAGAAACTGGTGCGAGTTCTAATCTGTTTTTAGTCTATTTTTATTGTAACTTTTAAAAAGCCTTAATTTTTTTAATTAATTCTTCTTACTGATCATCTTTTCGTTTTATCTTTTTTTTTGGTAAACCGCTTCAATGTTTCTTTCCTCCCCACCCACCCCCCGCCCGGTAGTCAAGCAGTGTATAATTTTCATGAAAAAAATAAAATAAAAATGGCAACATTTGCCAACCTGGTGCCCTCCTGCTGCTTTGGACTACAACTCCCATCAGCCCCTGGGTGAGCAAGGAGTTTATGATGAGGGCTGCAGTCCAAACTTTTTTTGAGGGTCTGAGGTCGGCGAAGTCTGTCGTAAAAAGCAACCGGGGGGGTCACATTAGGGAGGCGGCCGAGCCCCAGATCTTTCACCCTGAGACCTCCCCCTTTTAAAACTTAAAAACAAAGTAAATAAATAAATACTTTGCTCACAGGGCTCTGCAGCAAAGCTAGCGGAACCGCCTCCCTACCTGCCTTGGCAGGTTAGCGAAAATTAGCTATCTGTACATATAAACTAGCAGAGTGTTGTCATCACATTGGACCCCGAGGCTTTGAAGGGCCTAGCAATGGTCCCTGGAGGAAGCGTCACTCACCCGGTAGATGCTGGCCTGGTTGTGGATGGAATACAAGGCTTCCTCGTCCACCTCCTGGAACGGCAGAAGAACAAGGGGGTGAGCAGGGGGGCGACCTCCAACAAAGAAGCAGCACCTGTTGGATTGCAGAATCCCAACCCTGCGGACACCCTCCTCAACTCACAGCTCTGCACAGCAAGGAACCCACCAACCAACTTTTTCACATTTAAAGCAAAGCATGCTGGGGTGGAACAAGAGGTCAGGTGGGAAAATGCGCCCAAACACTTAACACCCACCCACAAATGCCCCCTCCCCTCCTTGGCACTCACCCCGGGGTGGAACGGAGTGGAAAGGCGGGTGACCAGGTCGTCCATCGGCTGCTGGCCAAAGGGCTTGAGGGCCCCAGTGCCCGGCTCATACATGGAGAAGGCGTGGCGGTCCCGGCGGTGGGCTCCCGTGGCCGTGGAGGCCACATGGCTGTGGTCGGGGCGCTCGCTGGGGGGTGGCGCTGCCGCCGGGTGGATGGGCCCCACCTGCTGGCGAATCTGCATGTTCTCCGCCTGCAGCTTGTGGATCTGAAACGCGAGAGGAAGGGGCGCAGGACTGTCAGGGCTGGATCCGGCCAAAGGCAGCTCATACCTCCGAAGGCGGAATCACAATTGGAGAGGATTTTAAAAGATTGGAGGAACTGGGTCAGAGCTAGTGAAGTTTATGCACGTATCATCCGCAGATCTCAGGGCAGTCCACAGCATAAACACGCAAGATAAAAACACAAAATACATTTTTTTAAAAACAGTTAACCCCCCCACCCACTCCCACAAGCACATTTAAAAGGATGAATTTCAACAGGGACAAAAGTCAGATTCTGCACTTAGGCAGGAAGAACCAGATGCACAAATATAGAACGGGGAACACCTGGCTTACTAGTAGCGCACGTGAAAAAGATCCAGGAGTCTTAGTAGATCACAAGTTTAACATGAGTCAACAGTGTGACGCAGCAGCAAAAAAAGCTAATGCTATTCTGGGCTGCATTGAGAGAAGTCTAGTGTCCAGATGAAGGGAAGTAATAATCCCTCTCTATTCTGCCTTGGTCAGATTCCTCCTGGAAAACTGTGTTCAGTTCTGGGTGCCAGAGTTTAAGAAGCTTGCTCCCTCTTCCATGGGACAGGCCATCAGATATTTGAAGATGGCTCCCATATCTCCTCTCCATCTCCTCTTTCCCAGTTTAAACATCCCCAGCTCCCTCAACCGTTCCTCATCAGGCTTGGTTTACAGGCCCTTGATAATCCTGTTCTCCCTCTGCACACCTTCCACCTTGTCAACATCCTTCTTAAACTGTGGCACCCAGAACTGGACACAGGGCTCCAGGTGGGGCCTGACCAAGGCAGAATAGAGAGGGACTATGACTTCCCTTGACCTAGACCAGGGGTCAGCAAACTTTTTCAGCAGGGTCACTGTCCCTCAGACCTTTGGGGGGGGCGGACTATATTTTGCAAAAAATAATGAATCAATTCCTATGCCCCACAAATAACCCAGAGATGCAGTTTAAACAAAAGCACACATTCTACTCATGTAAAAACACCAGGCAGGCCCCACAAATAACCCAGAGATGCATTTTAAATAAAAGGACACATTCTACTCATGTAAAAACACGCCAATTCCCAGACTGTCCGTGGGCCAGATTGAGAAGGCGATTAGGCTGGATCTGGCCCCCCGGGCCTTAGTTTGCCTACCCATGATCATTCTAGACACTAGACTTCTCTTGATGCATCCTAGAATATCACTAGTTCTTTTTCCTGCTGCATCGCACTGCAGAGAACTATCTGGACCAAGAGTCGTGACGTAACATAAGGCAGCGTCCTCCATTCCCCTGGCCTCGGCCGTCGATCCCAGACCCTTCCTTCCGTCCGCCTTGTGAAGTTGCCAAATTTCACTGCGCGGTTGCTGCTCCTGTTCAGACCACTTCCAGGATGCTCCCTTCCCAACCCCCCCCCCCCCCGCAGCAGCAACCTGCCTCTCTCTGCAGCCGCCTCAATTCGTCGCTCAGGCTGTTGTTGACTTTCATCAGCTGCTGCACTTTTGCTTCGGAGGCGGCCAGTGCCTTCTTGACCTCCAGGTACTCCTGCAGCGTGATGGGACCATCTGAGAGGTCCGAGGAATCCATGCTCTTTTTTTCCAAGCAGAGAGAGAGAGACAGAGAGAGAGAGAGAGAGAGAGAGAGAGAGAGAGCGCTCAGTGAGATGGGGTCATTACTGGGGTGGACACAAAAATGTTCCAGGCATAAAGCAACATGCTTTGCAGAATGCTTGTATATCAGTGTGGAATGCCAACAGCAACAAACCAAGCAGATTTTGCCAGGAAATGGGGTCCCCCCCCTCCCAACACCCCAGACAAAGCTGGAAGAATTTTTGCCATATTAGTTTCTAAACTGTACTCTATATTGCTTCATGTAATTTATAGATCTGCTAACCCCGCCCCCCTTACAAAGGTATAGGAACCAGATATTGGAACACATTCCCCCCCCAGGGATTGGAACAAAACGTGTGAATCGTGACCCTAAAAATCTGTTTCCTTAGGGAAAATTCTTCAAAATGACTACACAGATGGTATCGTGCTCCTTTGCAAATGTCAAAAATGTCATTCTCCAGCGTTGGAAGGGTCGCAATAAACCTGGTGCATGTTATCATTTATGGTGGGAATGTAAGTTGGGGCAAGATTTCTGGAATTTGATTTTGATGGAAATGAAAGCTGTTACTCAGGAAACTAGTCCTCATTGCTGATTGCCACACATCACGGTTCCCTCCCCCCCCCGCTTACCCGGGCGCGGTTATTGCGCCCTGCGTTGGCACTGCGGAGGGGCTCCTGGTCCGTGTCCTCGTCTGAGGCGACGCTGTCGTAGTCGTGTTGGTCGTCGAGGTCGCTGGGCCCGTGGAGGGAGGAGTCGAGGATCTCTGCAGGAAGAAGGTGACAACCCCGTAAAGGGACAGGGTGGACCTCCAGCCCCCCTGTTCCCACCGCACCCCATCTCTCTCTTGCCCCCGAACCTGTGGGGCTGGAGAGGCTTTTGCCCTGCTGCCGACGTTTCGCCTCGCTTAAGATATCGATGATGAGGGTGGCAAATTCCCGGGCATTGAAGCGGGCAAGTTTCTGCCGTCCCTGGTAGAAAGAGAGAGAGAGAAAGGGAATCATCATACCAGCCCAGAACGGAGGCAGAGCTCAGCCGGATCCAGGAGTCGTGATGAACACCCAGAGTCAGGATTAGGACTTTCTGCATTAAAAGACAAGACAGTTCCCCTCCTCTCCGTTTTATCTCACAACAAACCGGCAAGGTAGGCTGGGCTGACAGGAGGTGACTGGCCCAAGGCCACACACATTGGGCTTCTTGGCCAAGAGAGGGATTCGAACCCTTGTCTCTCGCAGGTCCTATTCCAACACTCTAACCACTACACCCCACTGGCTCTCTGGAATCTGAGCAGGCCCCAGGAATTCCAGCCCTGGATTCAAGGGCCAGACAGAACCCCCAGCCAGCTCTCTCCATCCTTGCCCTCCAAGAATTAACCACAGTAGGCAGAGACGGCCGGCCTCAGCCACGCAGAAATAAGTAGGGTCCCACCCGCTTTACCTGATTGCGCGTTGCAGAATATTCGGGGTTCACGGGAAGGAAGGGGACTGCGCTGCGCTCCGTCACCAGGGTGCTGTGGTTCTGCGTCGTGAGCCAGACTTTGTAGGGAGAAAGGAGGGTAGGCAGAAAGGTATTGTTAGGCAGCTGTCTAGCCATCCGACACAGACACATCCGAAAAGGTTTTGGGGGGCCAGGTGGCATCATCCCAAGACTCGCCCCGATAAGGGGTGGGCAGACCACAAATGCTTTTGCTGGAAGGGAAGGCCAGATGCAGAAATATCCCCTATGCTCAGTCCAGTGTGTTTCAAAATATCTGCATCGGGGACACTGGGGAAATAACGCAAAATGGGAAATATAAGATGCTTTATTTTATCCATCTGATAGAGTGGACCCAATGGCCCAGAAGGCGGATTCTGCATGTGCTGTGGAGGGAAGTGAGGGACTCGTCCACCTGGGAAGGTAACCCAACTAGGAGAAGGAAAACTCTGATCCTAAAGCTCTGCTGCCTTGCGGGATCTCTTTGGGAGAAGAAAAGGCTCAGAGCAAACCCTACACAAATTCAGAGTGAAGTCCCTAAGGCGGTTGGATGGCGCCTTGTACACCTCCCTTCAGCAACTCCTGCAGCCAAGCTGGTGCCAAACATCTCTCTCTGCTTTCCTTTGGACCACATCTTGTCATCTGGGCAGCCCAGGAGCTCCCTCTGCCCTGCCCAGGCTTGCACCCCAGGGAGGTATTGCAAACACAGCTGTTTGACTTCACCCGCAGAGGCACACTCCATTGTCTCTCAGGACAGATGGATGCCAACGTATTTTATCAGTGCCCGTGAGGAAGTTTGAAAGTAGCACTCATTATGGAACTTGCCGAACTGACTGGGAGACTCCGAGACCAGAGAGAAGAGACGGTGGAAGAAAATCGGAAGAAGTTTAAGGAATATTTGAAAAAAATATGCTAATATTTAAATCTTAGAATAGCTTTGGAAGTGGATATAGGCCGTAGGGTTAGAAGTAGAAGATAGTGTATTTTAAAACAGTATTATTTGTAAGTGATAAAATGTGAAGATTTTCATGGTAAAAGTAAGTGTGATTAAAAAAAAAATGGTTAGAAATTATGATATATGTAAACTGCTAAAGATGAGGTAAATTGAAAATCAGATAGGGGGGACTTGGGGAAGACCACCTAACAATGTTTAGAAAAAATAAGGATAAGACAAGAATTTGTTTGTATTGTTTGTTTTTCTGTTTGTGTTGTCTATTTGTGTTATAAAATGAATTTAAAAAAAATTGGGGGGGGGGAATGAAAGCAGCACTAATTGATGCTTCCACACCCTTTTGCAGGCTCTCACTTTCCGTGCCGTTGTCTGCCCTATTTTGGAAAGACTACATGCCTCCAAAGAAGAAGAAGAGTTTGGATTTGATCTCCCGCTTTATCACTACCTGAAGGAGTCTCAAAGCGGCTAACAATCTCCTTTCCGTTCCTCCCCCACAACAAACACTCTGTGAGGTGAGTGGGGCTGATAGACATCAGAGAAGTGTGACTGGCCCAAGTCACCCAGCAGCTGCATGTGGAGGGGCGGGGAAGCGAACCCGGTTCACCAGATTACGAGTCTATCGCTCTTAACCACTACACCACACTGGCTCTTGAAGAGGATTCAAGACATGCTGGGCTACACTAATTGAAACTTTAACGTCCTATTCCAGCCTCTCACTTCCTGCACTGTTGTATCTCCTTCTTAGGAAGGGACATTTGGCCTGAAAGAGACACAGCAGTCCTTTCCTGGAAGTGATACGAGGTCATCAGTGATGGCAGATCTCAGTGGCGTAGCGTGGGGGGTGCAGGGGGGGCCGGCCGCACCGGGCGCAACATCTGGGTGGGGCGCTCGCTCGCACTCGCAGCTCTCTGCCCCTACTAAAATCCACGGGTTAGGGGGCGCAAATTACTTGCCTTGCCCCGGGTGCTGACAACCCAAGCTACGCCACTGGCAGATCTGGTCCCTGCCTGGCGACTGTGACAACAGGATACAGAATGAGGTGGGTTCCCCTTTGGTCTGACCCAGCTGCAGGGCTCTCTTCTGAAGTTCTTGCTGAAATCTCCAAGCCACTGCTCCGTAAACATCACTGCCTTTTGGGTGTGTATTATTAGCAATTCTCGGAGACGCCCAGATGACAAATCTCTGAATGTGACACTCGGATCTTTAAGTACCCTTGAGCAACTCACTCACGCTGTCAAGAGCAGTTCCTTGTCCTATGAGCTGCCTCACAGGGTCGTTGTTGCAGGAGGATGCATATGCACACACATAACTACAACACAGGGAGCCATTGGTCCATCTAGCTTGCTTACACTGGCCAGCAGCGGCCCTCCAGGGGTTTCAGGGCAAGGGGTATTCCTGGCCCTGCGTAGAGGTGCCACTGGGGATTTAACCTACTGCATGTAAAAGAGGTGCTCTACCAGTGAGCTACAGCCTGTCCCTTAAGATACAGGAACCTAAGAAGCTGCCTAAGAATCAAGGAGCTACATGTATCGCCTAGCTCAGTATTGCCAACACTGACTGGCAGAGGCCCTCCTGAGTTTCAAACCCAGCACTTCTGAGAAATGCCATGGGGATTGAACCCAAGTCCTTCTGTATGCAAAGCAGGTGCTCTACCACTGAGCTCTTCCCCTAAAAACAGAGCAAGATTCTAGTCCTCATGATTCCAAACAAAGGGCTGGTTTAAGCAGGAACATAAGAAACCACCTTATTCTGAGTCAGGCCATTTGGTCCATCTAGCTCAGCGCTGTCTGCACTGACTGGCAGCAGCTCTCCAGGGTTTCAGGCAAGGGGTCTCTCCTTTGCTGCCCAGGGATTGAACTTGGGACCTTCTGTATACAAAGCCTTACTCCCAAGCTGTGGTCCAGCTTCTAAAGTCAGGTTCCAGTCCTCATGGTTCTGCTGGAGTTTGAACCCGGGACCTTCTGCATGCAGAGATGGTCAGCAAATGAACCACAGCCTTTCCCCAGAAATATGATACTGCAAGCCAAACAAACATGCTCACCAGGAAGGCAATCTCACGCCAAGCGCTGGTGGCAGAGGCAAATTACTTCCACGTAAACATGTCCCGTCGTTGGACTCTTCAACTGGGAAAGGCCAGCTGCTCCTCTTTCCCCTTTTATCACCATCATCATCGATAACAGTTGCGTCAAAAGCTGAAAATGCACTCAATGCCCCCGCTTCTCCAGAAACACAAACACCCGAACCGTGCTCCCCCCCCAAAAAAACCCCCCAGGCAAGTCCCCAGCTCGCCTCGCGCCACCCAGATCCCTCGGGGCACAGCTAAAAAGACAACAGCGCTTGTACAGATTACAACCTCCCTGCGGCCTTTTTGAAAGCCATCCCCTTTCTGCAGGCAGGCAACTTCTGGGAAGAAGAATAAATCTTTTTAAAACTGCAAGGGAGGAAACCGGCTACTCCCGAGTCGCAGGGAAGGGAGCAGCCTTGGCTGATGCCCAGACAGGGTGGGTGTTTGTGTGTGAGTGGGGGGGTGACCCACCCACCCCCATAAAGGAATCCAGCCTGGGAGTTCTCTGGTCCCTGAAAGGGCTTGCAAGCCCACCCCAAACTCAGCAGGCTCCACGAAAAACCCACCCACCTCGCCCAGGGACAGTCCAACCGCTACCCACCCCCCAAATGCACACACAAACATCCTCTTACCAGCTTTGTCTGGACTCTGGGGCAACTTTTAGAAAGGGGCCTGGAGTTTGCAGAGGGAGCAAAAGGGAAGATTTATCCCTGCAAAGGATTCGGCCGGCCAGGAATGAAAGGGGGGGGAGGGGAGGCCCGCTGCAGGGTGGCCGGGAAAGAGAGAAAGTGGCCACGTTCCCACAGAACGGCAGCCAAAGCGCTTCGTTCTGCCGCCTCGCTCTTTTGGGTGGGTGGGTGGGAAAAGAGGGGGGAGATTCGCTACAACGCAGGACTTAGCCTGCTGGAAGATGTCAGGCCTGCCCCCCCTTCCCAAACACCCCCCCTTCCCATGCCGCTCTCCCCCTTTCCCTGCTCTCCCAAGGGGCTGGGTTTGGGGATGACTCAGCCACACGGCCAAGATTTCGGGCTTCGGGCCAAGGAGATGAACGAGCCGCGCCTGGGCAAGGAATCGCTGGCGGGTGGTTTTTTCCTTTCTTGCCGGAGGAGCGGACGAAAACGGATTTGCAAAGATGCCAGGAGCAGCACTTTGGGGGGTTGGGCAGCATGGAAGAGAGGGAGAGGTCTGGTCAAAATCCTGCGTTCAAATCCCGGCTTGAGGGTTTTCCTACAATGGGAATCCAGGCAGCAGCTGTGGGATACGGGATGCTGGACCAGACCCCCCTTCAATGCAGGGATCCCAGCTCAAGAATCCATCCAACCTCTGCTTTAAAACCTTAAAAGCCTTTGGTCTGATCCAGCAGCCAGGATCTTCTTAGGCTCTGACCTCGGACGCTGGCGACAGAATTCAGCTTTCGGAGAAGGTGAATTTTGGTTTTAAAGAGGCAGGCTCCCAGCCAGGATGCAAGGGCTGTGCTAGCCTGAGGCTGATGTTGTCTGAAACATCTGGAGAGCCCCGAGTTGGGGAAAGGCCCCAGGCAATCTGCAAACAAACCACTGACCACTTTCCTCCCAAAAGCTAAACGGGGGGGGGGGGGGCAGAGAAAGGATGTGAGCCACACACATTGCACTGATTCAGGAACACAGGAGAGGTTTCAATGGGCTGTGCACAAACCATGCATTTAAAATGTATTCCCCACCCATTGCAATTAAAAAAGTCATGGGAACTGTAGTTTTCTGGGAAATATAGCCCTGCGTGGGGTAAACTGCAGTTCCCAGGACCCTTTGGGGGGGAATGTGCTTTAAATGTGTCTTGCATGTATGGTGCATACACAGGCTGACGCACGGCAAACGTGAATACCGAATTCGAATCTTAGGAAAGGGGAGGTAGGTGTGGAGCATGCGGGAATTGCGATAAGGAGCCAGCTTGCCCCGTATTTATTCTCACACCTGGGTCCCACTCTCTCGAGATGAAAACCAAACGCCAGACATTTTACACACACAGACCAAATCTGAAAATTGCAGCCATTAAGAACTCACACCAATCTTTACTACAACAACCCACAAATTAAAATGAACTTCAGCACCAAAACGAGACAGACCAGCAACAGCAGAACTAAATAATTAGAGGCTCTGGCCACATAATGCTCATTTTGCGTTTGTAAAAAAACAACAACCATCGTTTAGTATGGCAGCACCCAGCCTCTGGAACTCCCTGCCTCTTGACACCAAGAAGGTGCTTTCGCTGTACTTTTTCCAGCACCTGCTAAAAACATTTTTCGTTAGGGCAAATGCAGAATGCCGACGTTTGTTTTTATCTGATTTTTAAGCTTATCGTTGGTCTTAATTTTCTTTTGTAGGTTTTTAACACTGCTTAGAGTTTTGCTTGTTTGCTTTGCAATCGAGTGTTATGTAACTTTAATGAAATAAAATAGTTTCTTAAAAAAACAACAATGAACACCACCAGAATAAAACACCAAACTAGTTTTAAAAGCAGGCAAAGGGTGAGGGGCGTAGTGAAGGGGCAGATGAACCCTACTCCCCCCCCCCATTGGAAGGTAATGGCATCTTTTTGCCCCACAAACACCCCTGCCTCTTTTTCCCAGGGCCGGCACAAGACATTTTGTAGCCTGCAGCGCAGAACAAGATGGCGGCAGCCTGCGCCCACATACAAAAGACATTCAGACCAGTAGGAAAAACTTCCTTTAAGCATCCTCTGTCTCAAAAGAAGGTGGCAGGCAAGCTTAAGGAAGGAGCAGAGGAACCTCACATTTCTGGCCTTCAGGTTCTCCATAAGTCACCTCACACCCCAGGGAATTATGGGTTGTCAGTGTGTGTGTGGCGGGGGGACGACAGCTCTCTTTCCACCATCACCACCACCCACAGTGGACGCCAGTGAGCAGAACACACAAGAACCCTGGCCCAGAAAAATGATTCCAGGCGGTTCTCGCAATTGAGCCAAGTTGCATTGACGTGCCCCCCCCCCAAAACTAATAATCTTTAGTCTCTTCTTGGAGTAAACGACTAAAATGCTTTATATAAAAGGGGTGGGGTGGGAAAGAAACCACGTTCTTTCAAATTTCAGAACAGAAACTGCCATAATCAAAGTTGGGGCAGAGGCTTAATTGTAGAATTGCAGAGTTGGAAGGGAACGAAAAGATTCTCTAGCCCAACCCCAGCAATCACAGTTAAGGGGAGTAAATACAAGGCGAGACGAAACAGAGAAATAAGTTTGGGCAGTGGAACTAGAGCAGGCATAGGCAAACTCAGGCCCTCTAGATGTTTGGGACTACAATTCCCATCATCCCTAGCTAACGGGACCAGTGGTCAGGGATGATGGGAATTGTAGTCTCAAAACATCTGGAGGGCCGGAGTTTGCCTATGTCTGAACTAGAGGGTGTTGAAGGGAGTCTGGATGAAGCCAGAGTTCGAATCCATCCACATACAAACCCAATAATAATAGATTCTTCCAATGATATTACCACAAGCAACTGAGTGCACATTGCCACCTAAAGGCCAGAGGAAGAACTACAATGAACAAACTGATTTTTAAAAAGGGGGAGAGAGATTTTATCAGCCCCTTATTCATAGGTCTTCAAGCTGGGCAAAGCCTATAAGCATTGGAATCTCCTTGCCCCCCCCCAAAAGACCAGGAGGATATGACTAAGAAAGGGGAAAGCCCCACCCTCACTCAACAAGGGGTTAGATTAGATTAGACTTAGAAATATGGGACTTAGAAATATGGTGATTTAGAAATATGGTCAAATTTGAAGCTTTCCTTGTTGGGTCGAATTGCTGTTATAAAGATGAATGTATTGCCAAGAATGTTATTTTTGTTTCAATCATTGCAAATTTTGGACAAAATGGACTGTTTCAAGAAGTGGCAGAGAGACATTTCTAGATTTGTCTGGCAGGGCAAGAAGCCCAGAATAAAATTTAAAATACTAACTGATGCAAAGGAAAGAGGTGGATTTGCCCTGCCAGACCTTAAACTTTATTATGAATCAGCAGCATTCTGCTGGTTGAAAGAATGGCTGCTTCTTGAGAACACAGACATTTTGGATCTAGAAGGTTTTAATAACGTTTTTGGGTGGCATGCATATTTGTGGTACGACAAGGTTAAAGCACATAAAGCATTTAAAAACCATATTGTCAGGAAAGCATTGTTTAATGTCTGGATAAGATATAAAGACTTACTTGAAAATAAAACCCCAAGGTGGTTATCACCGATGGAAGCAAAGGCTCAGAAAAAGCTCAATATGGAGGCCAAGTGGCCGAAATATTGGGAAATTTTGGAGCAAGAAGGAGACAAATTGAAATTGCAGAGTTTTGAGAAATTAAAAGACAAAGTGCGAGACTGGCTTCACTATTATCAAATAAGAGAGGCTTATAATTTGGACAAAAAAATTGGCTTCCAGGTGGAAAAATCAAAATTGGAAACAGAACTGCTAGATCCCAAAACTAAGATACTTTCAAGAATGTATAACTTGCTGTTAAAATGGAATACGCAGGATGAAACGGTTAAATATATATTTTCTTTTTTTCTATGTATTTTTGTATTTTTTGTATTTTTCCTTATTTCTTGTTTTTTTTTGCTTTCTTTTTATTCTGTAAATCTCTGTTTTTTGTAAAACCCTAATAAATATTTTATATAAAAAAAATAGATTAGATGACCCCCCCCCAACTTCAAGACCCCCACCCCCAAAACTCTTCACCTGCATCATTCTCCCGGCGATCCACTTCATCGTAGACGTCCATGGCGAGTTCCTCAAAGAGACGGTTGCTTAGCTATAGATAGATAGATAGATAGATAGATGATAGATAGATAGATAGATAGATAGATGATAGATAGATATTTGGGGTGGGAGGGAAAAGAAATGAGATAAGAAGTCAGCTCATTAACAGGGTTCCAGGTGGTAATTGGGGAAGGAAAGTGTCAGAGCAGAGAAGGGAATGGTCTCAACTGGGCGGTCCAAACAGGGAAGCGTAGCTTAACGGTTACAGCCAGCCAGGAGCCAGACTTGTGAGTAGGAAGTAATCCCATGATCCCGAGGCTACCCAAGTAGGTTGTGGGGGTGGGATACCCAGTGGGGGGCAAGAGTGCAAGGGGGCAGGGTGTGGGTGCGTGTGCTAGAGGTGTAAATGACTCTCAGATTTCCCCAAAGCTAAGGTCACTGGATCAAGTTCATCAGTTTTGTCGAACTAATTAACCTCGATAGTTTTAATCGGATTTCTGAACAAATGTGCAATCAATGGCTTTGAATTTCATTGTGTTGTTATGTTCCTTGGGGATGTGAGATGCAGGAGAGAAACTTGCTTTATAAACTGAAGGCAGCCCTGTTTAGGGAAGCTTTTAATGTTTAACAGACCAGTGTATTTTAATACTTTGTTGGAAGCCACCCAGGGTGGCTGGGGAGACCCAGCCAGATGGGTGGGGTATAAATAATAAATTATTATTATTATTATTATTATTATTATTATTATTATTATTAACTACTACTTAACACTGTATTCCTAAGAAAATCTAAAGTACCGTACTTTTCTGTGTGTAAGACACCCCCTAATTTCAGAAAATGGCCCAGAGCTGTTGAGCTTTTGGGGGTACGGTGCGGGTGTCACTAACCTGATGGTTGCAATCGCTCGCGTCTGCTATAAGCGTCTGCCCGGTCGCCAACAGCGGAAGCAAAAAACAAGCACAATTGCTGCAGCGGCAGCCAGTCCTCAGCCGCCCTTGCCGCAGCCGCCAATCACACCACAAATCACCAATGACAATCTGCAGCTTGCGGCTGCAACCAATCACACACACCCCAGTTTTTAAAGCTTATTTTTGAGTAAAAAAAACCCTAGTCTTATACACAGAAAAGTCCAGTCACTTTTAAAAAGCAAGTAGAGGAAGAATGCCTCTATTTGGAAGAAACTGCCTCCCAAGAGAGAGAAGGAATGTCTTTCTTCAAAAGAGGCACCCCCCCAAGAAGCAATGCTTCTGTTTAAAAGAGGTTTTCCCTCCAGAGACAGGGGAATGCCCTTATTTCAGGGAGGGGAGGGGATCTGCAGGACCTCCAGATGTTGGAGGTCTGTGTCTCCCAACTCCCATCATCAAGAAACATCTGGAGGGGGTCATGTTGGCTCTCCAGTTCAGGGGCAATACAACAGCACATTTTTAAAGGGGGAGAAAGTCTGGGGCGGGGAGATTCGTTTCTGAACTGGCCACGGGGGTCTCCCGACTCTCAGGGACAGGCTTACGACACCCCACCCAGGAACCTCGCCCCCCACCCACAACAAAACCCAGAACCGCCCTCAATAATCCCTGGAAGAAGACTTACCGCCTGCAGTTTCTTCTTGGCTGCCTTGGCGAGCTCAGAGAGGTCCAGGCTGTTGGGGAGAAGGGCAAAGAAGCCGTCAATCTTCTTCCAGCGGAAATGAAATGGGGGGTCAATGCCCATTTCCATGCACCCCACCAACATCCCCCCCTTACATCCTCCAGACGCTGCCTGGCGCCAGACCGTTCACATCTGCAGAACACCCCCAACGAAGAAGTTGCGACGGACAGATTTGTAAGGGCTGGAGGTTTTTAAGCTGAGGGTGGATGGCCATTGGTCAGGGATTCCTTAGCTTGGATTCCTGGGGTTGGGCTAGATGACCTTTGGGAGGGCCCTGCCAACTCTACAGTTTTATTCTGCAGGGCCTGTAAGACAGAGCTATTCCATCTGGCTTTCAATTTGAATTTAGCCTGATCTTTTATTCCCCTTCCTTCCCTCCCCTTTTTATGAAGATCACCCGCTCTGAGACCCCACAGCTAATTCTCCCCTGGTCTCCTCGCTGGCCCAAATAGGACTAACTTAGCCAGCTACCCCTGGTTATCATCTAATGTTTATTGGCTGGATTTCCCCCTGAATTGATTTTAGAACTTTGAATTTATTGTTATTCAGGCTTTTATACTGTATTTTATGCTGTTTTTTGTTGTGTCACAATTAAGTGTTTTAAATTTGTTGTTAGCCGCCCTGAGCCTGGTTTTCTGAACCGGGAAGGGTGGGGTATAAATAAAAATTTATTATTATTATGATTTATTATTCTTATTATCATAATTGAGGGGGGAAGGCAGGTTTGTCTTCAGACCGATGGACGCAGGTGAGAGCGCCCTGGAGATTATAGGCCCTTCTTATGCCCATTTATATCACACTTCCGTCCGGTTTCCATACGACTTTGCTTGTCGCCAGTGGTGGCAGCATTTAGCCGAATCTGGCAAGCCACAGTGAGAAGCAGGTGCTGGACCAGGTGGTCTCCAGCTGCCAGGCTCTCTTTGGATCCCTAACCCTTGGGCAGATTCTCTCAAGGGTGACTTTCTAAGCAGTCATAATCCTGGGGTTTTTCCAGCCCTGCAGAAAACTGGGGTGGGGGTGGGGAGAGACTGACAGGCTAAACATGGTCACAAAAATATTCTATTTATTCCCACCCTCCCTGCCCCTTTGCCTCCAAACTCCTCCAAGCCCACCCCATAAAACAGACACTGATAATCCACATTATATCTCCCTAGACTCCACAGAAATTTGGAGGGCGTGTGTGGGGCACACAGGGCGATGGTGGCGTCATGCAGACGGTAGCTGAAGCCTTGGTACCTTTGAGGCATGCATTTTGGGCGCACTCTGAACTCCGGAAAGGCAGCGAGGGGTTGGAAAAAGAGAGAAGCGAGGATGTTAAGAAAAAAAACAAAAGCAGAGCGTTATGTAGCCGAAGGGTGGGGATTCGCACTCGCCTCCTGAGGGTCTCGCAGGCGCTCGCTGGGTCAAGATCTCAAGCCAGTCTCTCCTCCCCTAACACTGACCCAGACCGTGCCCGAAACTGAGTCAAGGGATGCACTGAAGGGGGTTGGACTAGATGACCCTCAGGAACCCTTCCAGTACAATTCTATGCTTCTAAGACCAAAATACACCACAGTCTGGGGCCCTCGACAAGCAGCCAGGGCCCCCTGTATCTGCTGCAGAGGACCCCCCCTTTGGGGTGGGTGAGAGTGACCCACTTAAGAACCCTCCTTGGAGATGTCAGAGGGGCCACCACCACCCAGTCCTCGAGGGAGAAGCACCCAAAGGTCAGATCTGAGGTGCAACGATGGGGCAGGCTCTTGATTCAGCTGTAGACAGCTCAGTTGGTAAAGAATGAGACTCTTAAACTCAGGGTCGTGGGTTCAAGTCCTGCCTTGGGCAAGATTCCTGCATTGCAGGGGGTTGGACTAGATGACACTAGTGGTCCCTTCCAACTCAACAATTCTATAATACAATCGTAGTTTGGATCCCAAACGCCGTTTTGGCTCCTGAACGCCGCAAACCCAGAAATGAGTGTTCCGGTTTGTGAACGTTCTTTGGGACCCGAACGTCCAGCGGGGCTTCCGATTGGCTGCAAGAACTTCCTGCAGCCAATCAGAAGCCACATTTTAATTTCTGAACATTTTGGAAGTCGAACGGACTTCTGGAACGGATTCCGTTCGACTTCGGAGGTACGACTGCACTAGGACGCGGTTTAGGAGGCCAGAGCAGTCGTTCTCAAAGCGGGAGGCCAAGAGGCAAGGAGGCAGCAAGGGGCGCAAACGACGATCAGACTTTGAAATAGCTGGCCTCCCTGCATCAAGTCCGCCGGTTCTGTTGAGTTAAATGATTTCAATTGCATTTTGAACAAATATGCCATGAATTGTCACTGTTCCCCACCTGTCTGCCATTTGCGGGATGATGTAATGCCCATTCTTGTGGTCTGCGTAGAGAGACAAAATTAAGAAAGGAAATGGGTTGAGTGAGATCAAAAGCAGCTTTGCCGAATCCAGCCGCCCTGCCCCCCTTGTACAGAGGCAGGTTCACTGGCTCCCTGGGACCCCTGCATTGCAGAGGGTTGGACTAGATGACCGCTGGGGGTCCCTGGGCCGACTCCCTGGTTCCACAAAGATTAGCAGGATGGCTCATTCCCCAGCACCACCGAAATATACATTCCCACTTGCTCTGCTGCAGCAGAAACAGTGAATGCCAGGAATTGTTTGGAAAGGTAAGGGTTTTAAACAACAACAGCCATGCCATTGTTATGCATGAGCGAAAGAGCAATGGCCTTGTGGCGAAGTTTTCTGGGAGAAGAGCGACGGAGAGGAAGTCCCTAAACAGAATCAAGTCATGCCACTCTTGCCTTAACGGTAAACACAATTCCGATCACTACATTTTTTAATAAAGCAAGAAAAATAGCAATATTGCACAAAAGGGGAATTTGGGAAAGGATGAGCGAATCACACAAGCAGAGCAAAATGCGTTATCCCGAGTCAGATTCATTGGCTCATCTAGCTCAGTGTTGTCTACACTGACTGGCAGCTGTGGCTCTGCAGGGTTATTTTTTGGAGGGGGAGCTGTCTCTCCCAGCCCTACCTGGAGACGCCGGAATTGAATTTGGGGCCTCTAGCATGCAAAGCAGACACTCTCCCAACGAGCTGCAACCCTTGTCTTAGAAATTACCGTACTTTTCGCTCCATAAGACACACTTTTTCCCTCCTAAAAAGTAAGGGGAAATGTGTGTGTGTGTCAGCGTTCCCTTTAAAGAGCCGCGTGGTGAGTGTGTGCGGCTCTTGGGGGCTTTTCCTCGAGGAGGGAGAAGGGAAGCTCATCAGTCCCTTCTCCCTCCTCGGGGAAAAGCCCCCAAGAGCTGCAAACACGCTCCACGCGGCTCTTTAAAGGGAGCGCTGAGCAGAGCCTGTATGCATCCCAGGCTCTGCTCAGCGTTCCCTTTCATGAGCCGCGTGGAGCTCCCTTTAAAGAGCGCACCGAGTGTGTGTGTGTGGTGCTTGCAGGCTTTTCCCCGAGGACGAAAAGCCTGCAAGCGCCGCACACACACTCCACGCGGCTTGTGAAAGGGAGCGCTGAGCAGACCCTGGAATGCATACAGGCCCTGCTCAGCGCTCCCTTTAAAGAATTTTTTTCCCTTGCATTCCCCCTCTAAAAACTAGGCGCATCTTGTGGTCAGGTGCGTCTTATGGAGCGAAAAATACGGTAGATGTTGGTCCTTACGGTTCTGATCTAGGGGGCGATTTAAATAGGAACACAGGAAACGCCATGTGTTAGCTCAGAGGGTTGCAACTTTGCATGCAGAAGGTCTCAGGTTGAATCCTGGACATCTCCAGATTGGGTTGGGAGAGATGCTTTATCTGAAATCCTGGACGGCTCCTGCCAGGCAGGGGAGACAACACGGAACTAGGCTGGCCAGTCATCTGGCTCAGTGCATGGCAGATTCCCTGTTTCCGCTCTGCAGCTGTTTTGTCTTGAACAGGGACCCCTCCCTGAGCCCCCAGCTCATCTGTGTTCAGAAGGGAGGCTGGACAGGCCACTCAGTGGGAAGCTGCTGTGGTAGTAGGTTGTTATCCCAGAAGATTGGCTCCCTCCCGCTCAGAACATGGTGCGGTTCTCTTACCTGGCTTTCGCCCGCAGAGGTAGAAAGCCAGCCTGTCCGTCAGCTCGTACTGGCATTCCACCAGGCGCTCGGCCAGTTCGTGCTGAGACGCCTGTCTGTGGGGAGGGAGGGACAACGGTCAGATGAGGTAGGCCAGAAAGAGAGAGAGAGGGAGGGAGGGAGAGAGAACCCACCCCAGTAAACAGGACTCATTACAAACTTAACACAACAGAGCGGATCTGCTGCAATCAGGAACCACAAATGGGTAACCATCTATTAGACTGCTGATAGGTAAAGATAAAAAGGTAAACAACAACATCAACAACAACAATAATTTATTATTTGTACCCCACCCATCTGCCTGGGTTTCCCCAGCCACTCTGGGCGGCTTCCAACAAAGATGAAAAATACATTAAAATGTCACACATTTAAAACTTCCCTGAACAGGGCTGCCTTCAGATGTCTTCTAAATGTTAGGTAGTTATTCTCTTTGACATCTGATGGGAGGGCGTTCCACAGGGTGTGTGCCACTACCGAGAAGGCCCTCTGCCTGGTTCCCTGTAGCTTTGCTTCTCACAATGAGGGAACCACCAGAAGGCCCTCGGCGCTGGATCTCAGTGTCTGGGTAGAACGATGGGGATGGAGACGCTCCTTCAGGGATACTGGACCAAGGCCGTTTAGGGCTTTAAAGGTCAACACCAACACTTTGAATTGTGCTTAGTTAAGTCCAATCAAAGGCAACTATGGAGTTGCAGCGCTCATCTCGCTTTCAGACCAAGGGAGCTGGCGTTTGTCCACAGACAGCTTTCCAGGTCATGTAGCCAGCAGGACTAAACCGCTTCTGGCACAACGGTGACGGAAACCAGAGTGCACGGAAACGCTGTTTACCTTCCCGCCGGGTGCGGTACCTATTTATCTACTTGCACTGGTGTTCTTTCCAACTTCTAGGTTGGCAGGAGCTGGGACAGAGCAACAGAAGCTCACCCCGTCGCGGGGATTCAAACCGCCAACCTTCTGATTGGCAAGCACAAGAGGCTCAGTGGTTTAGACCACAGCACCACCCTGTTGATGGGCAATATTGGGCCAACAGTGGGAGGGGCTAGAGTCAGAAGTGGATGGGGCTATACATACACCCTCACCTGGCGTAATCGATGGGGCTGCGTCCGTTCACGTCAGGCGCCCCGGGATCCGCCCCGTAGACGACGAGCAGCTCCGCCTGGAGGATCTGGCCTGCCTTGGCAGCGACGTGCAGGGGCGTTGTCCCTTTCTCCTACAAAAAGCAGAGGATTTTGCTCTACCACCGCACACAGCACATGCCCAGAGGCACTCTTTCTCTCTAGAGCCAGGCTCCGCCAATTAAGCGAAAAGGGCAGATATTCCGAGACCTAACACGGTGCGGCAGGATAAGAAACCCGACACTGGGAGATGGGGCAGTGGCGGGGGCTCACCGGGTGGAAGAAGTTGGCCTGGGCGCCCAGGGAAAGAAGGCGCAAGCAGGTCTCCAGGTTTCCCGTCCGGACGCTTGAATGCAGTTGCTGCGGAGGAAGGAGGACGAGGAGGAGAGAGGTCAGGTGGAAGGAAACACATAGCTATCCACAAACATGTGCACACACACACAGGCCAGCGCCCCACCCCCCACCCCCCACGGAGGGACGAAGACCCCAGAAAACAAGAGCTCATATACCCCATTTAATCCCTCTCAACCACTTCAGGCTGGGAAGCTGGTATGGCTACAGATGCCACACAATACTCATTCTTCATTTGTAAGAAATCCGTATTTCAGCCTGGCAGCTCCTGTCCTTTGGAACTCCCTGCCTAGTGACATCAGTCAGGCGCCTTCGCTGTGTACTCCATTCAGCAGCTGCTAAAAACTTCTTTGCTTAGGCAAAGCCTGACATGTGTTTCCATCTGGTTTTTAGCTTATTCCAATTACTATTTTTTGAATTATTTTAAATTGTTGCTTTTAACCAATGCTGGTGGGGGACACAGGGGTACACATACCCCTAAACATTTTGTGAATCTAAGTTTGGCCTCACTGAGGGGCAGAATTTCAATATAAGTAGGAAAATGAGAGTACCCCTAAACTTTTTATTTTTTAAGAAAAGAAGCACTGCTTTTAACTCTGATGGTTCCCTGGAGTTGTTCTTTTCGTAAACCCCTTTCAGGTGCGCACACAGAGGTGTCTACCTTGCTGAGGTCCTTGGCAGTGACGCCGTCGTCGTCTCGGCACGGGAGCTTGTGGACAAAGGCCAGCATCTGGTATTTGGCACGGATGAATTCAGACTTGGTGGGGCTGCGATACAGAACAGGAGCAGATCAGTGAGGAACCACACTAAGGCGCCGTCCGCACTACAGATTTAAAGCACGATTATACCACTTTAAACAAACATGGCTTTCCTCCCCAGAAGGAATCCTGGGATCTGTAGTTTGTCATGAGAGTTGAGCGTTCTTAGGTGACACTCCCCATTCTCACCCTCACGGAAGTACAATTCCTAAAGTGGTGTGGCCATCAATTCCTCTTTTTCAGGGAACTCTGGGAATTGTGGCTCTGTAAAGGGCACACGGGGAGGGATCGCCTAACAATGAACTACAGTTCCCAGGATTCTCTGGGGGAACTGTTACAACTGTATGATGCTGCTTTAAACGAACTGCACAGGTGAGGCCTTTCTCCCCAACAGGGATTTATTCATAGTGGCCTTGAGAAGACTCAGGTAGCCTGGAAGCTCGTCAAGCTTCTGGATAATGAGGGCTAAGAGCACCTCTGCACATGACCAGAGGCACTCTTTCCTTCTCTGCTCCGCCTCCTCCAGCACAAGCTTTGGGCCCTGCCCTGGGAAAGCTCTAATTCTTGGTTTGAACATTTTATTAAAAACAACAAAATATTGTTGTTTTCTGCAAGGCAGAAAACCCCAATAATAATAATAATATTAATAATAATACCAAGAAATGCAATTGAACATAAAAAGGTAAAGGTAAAGGTGCCGTACGGGCCAGTCGTGTCCAACTCTAGGGTTGAGTGCTCATCTTGCTCTAGAGGCTGTGAGCCGGCGCCGCCCGAAGACACTTCCGGGTCACGTGGCCAGCGTGACGAAGCTGCAGCTGGCGAGCCAGCACCAGCGCAGCACACGGAAACGCCGTTTACCTTCCTGCTATAAAGCGGTCCCTATTTATCTACTTGCACTTAAGAGTGCTTTCGAACTGCTAGGTGGGCAGGAGCTGGGACCGAACGACGGGAGCTCACCCCGCCACAGGGATTCGAACCGCCGACCATACGATCAGCAAGTCCTAGGCACTGAGGTTTTACCCACAGCGCCACCCGCGAACATAGAGACCTGCAAAACACTTCGACAGCTATTCGTTGTTTTTGCTTTCTTCCATCATCATCGTCGTCGTCGTCATCATCATCTTGTAGAAATGTAGAGTTGAAAGGGACCTCAAAGGTCATTTAGTCCAACCCCGTACAATGCAGGAAGCGCAGCTAAGCTGACAGGTGGCATCAGAATTTAAAGCCATCAGAGCGATGTGCAGAGAAAGAACAGAGTGAAACTTGGAAATGCAAGCTCTGCGAAGGGCAAAATAAACTCCCTTTGATTTTGCAGTAGCTCAAACGCTGTCAGAAATGATGCGGGTCCCTTACCACCTCAGACAACCCACACATCATTTCTGAAAGAGTTTGAACCCTCTAAGTGAAGTGTGGAAATGACCGACATTGTCCATGGAAACCTTAACTCCGCTTCTGCCTGGTCTGGTGCCCTTTGGATGCTTCGCACTACAATTCCCATCAGCCCCAGCGTCAGATAGCCATGCCTGCTGGGGATGATGGGAGTTGTAGTCCCAAACATCTGGCAAAGGCGGAGTTATGACTTCGTCGGGTGTCTTCTGCAACCAGAGCTGCTCCTGCTCCTTTTCCAACCCTTTCAGACGTCCGCTCCAAAATAGACAGAGCTCTTGGGTCTCTCCTCTCTCTGCTGCGGTCAGCAAGTTCAAAATTAGTTCCCCGCTTCGTTTGCAGAACTATTAAAAGGGCCCTTGCAGGAGGCTGAGATGTCTGAGTAGGCCAGGAATATGGCCACAGATAAAGAGAGGCATAAGGGATAGCTCAGTCGGTAGAGAATGAGACTCTTAATCAAAGGGTTGTGGGTTCGAATCTCACGTTGAGCAAAAGGTTCCTGTATTGCAGAGGGTTGGACTGGATGACCCCCAGAGTCCCTTAAAACTCTACATGTCTATGAGTCGATGATCAGAGAGGCCTTTGAAGAGTGTGTAGAACAGCTGTCCCTAACCTAGCGCTCTTCAGAAGTTTTGGACTACAATTCCCAATCAGCACAGGTGCAGTCCAAGACAAAGCCAGGCTGCCTAGGGCTGATGGGAGATGTAGTCCAAAATCTCTGAGAGGCCATCAGGTTGGCAAAAGCAGATTTAACTCTATACAGAATTAAAGGAAGAGCTTTAAAACTGCCCTCATCCTTTGGGTTGCACGGTCTACCTTCCAATTCCAGATGGGTGATAAAATGATGAGAAAATTTTGAAATGTGACATTCCCTTAGATCCAGCGTCGATACTGCTCAACTGTACATCGCTTATCACAAGCAAAGAACATTTAAGGGACTTACATCAGATCTGCTAATGGCTCAAAAGTTACATTCTTGGAACGAACGCTTAATAAAATTTGGGATTTGGCTACAGTGGCAAAAACAACGATGCCTCAAGAGCCAGAATTGCAAGTGAATACATAAAACAATTCTGGGGTGGGGAAATTGGCTGCTCCTATGTAATATTGACATCCCACGAAAGCAAATTCAAGTAGATTTTGAGAGGTTTTTAGAAGAAATATTGAAATTTTACACTAAGTTGTATTTTCTTGCAGATTGTTACGATTTGCAGCAATCTTATCTGGGGCAGTGGAGTTGTTAGTAACTGTCAAACAATTATTATTTTTTAAATGGCTCCAGTTAAGAATGAGTTGTCAGTGGAGGCTAACTGGTCCAACATTGACATTCTGAGTAAGACGGGGATGTACCAGTTACAGGTCGGTAGCCGTGTTGGTCTGCTGTAGTCAAAACAAAATAAAAAATTCCTTCCAGTAGCACCTTAGAGACAAACTAAGTTTGTTATTGGTATGAGCTTTCATGTGCATGCACACTTCTTCAAATACACATCTGAAGAATGTGGAAGGATGTGTATCTGAAGAAGTGTGCATGCACACGAAAGCTCATACCAATAACAAACTTAGTTTGTCTCTAAGGTGCTACTGTTAGGGTTGTACCAGAAAATCATAATTACAGCTGGCATCTTCCAGTGGCCCCTCCCTTCTCTACGCACCCCGTAACCCCCACAAAAATTACAGAATGGTCAATGCCCACTGCCATCCTTCCTTGGGGGAATGAGCCCCACCCATCTCCCCAGGTAGGTACCCCCCCAAACCTCTCCCCGTCTACCCCCTTCTCCAATCCACCAAAACTCACTGGACTTTATCCTGTGGGTTAGCCTTACGCTTCCCGCTCTGGACCTGCGCCGGATCAAGAAGCGAGTGTTCCCATATAGAATTGGCACCGTTACTTGCGAGAGTGTGCACCATCTGAGGACCGGAGGGCGGGGGGATTGGGAGAGTGGGAAGAAAAAAAGAAGGAGAGAAAAATCAACAGGGAAATTGCCAGTTTACCTGCAGGATCACCTTGTTGCATCGATGCCCATCTGACAGCTTTGGCCTGTGGAACTGGCATTTGTTACAGGTGCCAGAATAAATACTCATTTTAACATGCTTGTAAGAAACCAACCTCTGTGGAACTCCCTGCCTATTGAAGTCGGTGTACTCGTTTTCGGCGCCTGCTATAGGAAGGCCATCCAGGCATGTAGAACGTGGAGATCAAAATATGTGTCCTTTTCGGCATGTTGCTGCTTGTAATTAGCTTCCGATTGCTTTTAATACCTGCTATTAATTGCTTTTTAACAATACAGGCCTTGAACGTCCTCTCTGAATGATTACATGGTCTGCCTCCCCAGTGCCCCCAGAACCCCTGCAAAGACTGTGGCCTGGTCCCCCCCAGACCCAAAGCTGAGCAAAACTTGTTTAGGAACATAAGGAGAGCCTGATGGATCAGGCCAAAGAGGGCCCCCTATGCCAACATCCTGTTCTCACATCGGCCAACCAGATGCCCCAGTACAAAACTCTCAAGTAGGACCCAAACACAAGAGCACTTTCGCCTGCTGTGGCTTCCATCAACTGGTAAAGGTAAAGGGACCCCTGACCATTAGGTCCAGTCGTGGCCGACTCTGGGGTTGCGGCGCTCATCTCGCTTTACTGGCCAAGGGAGCCGGCGTACAACTTCCAGGTCATGTGGCCAGCATGACTAAGCCGCTTCTGGAAACGCCGTTTACCTTCCCGCTGGAGCAGTACCTATTTATCTACTTGCACTTTGAGGTGCTTTCAAACGGCTAGGTTGGCAGGAGCAGGGACTGAGCAGCAGGAGCTCACCCCGTCGCAGGGATTCGAACCGCCGACCTTCTGATTGGCAAGTCCTAGGCTCTGTGGTTTAACCCACAGCGCCACCCGAGTCCCAACTGGTATTCAGAAGCATTTCTGCCTCTGACTGTGCATTATGGCTAGCTGCCATTGATAGCAACTCCTCCTCCATTAATTAGTCCATTTCTCTTTTAAAGGCATTCAACTCGGTGGGTGTCACTGCCTCCTGCAGCGGGGAGTTCCACAGTTTAAGTATGTAAAGAAGTCCCGCCTTTTGTCTGTCCCGTATCACCCAACACGCAGCTGCATTGGATGTCTATGAGTTCCAGCACGTGGACACACAATTATGACATACGCAAGTTTATAAGCTTCTTTCACATTGCCTCTGATATGCCTTCTTTCTAATTTGAACCCTGCAACCTTCCTTCACTGGAGATCCTCTTAATAATTTTTTTTATTGCATTTTGGTGTGCTGGAAAGAGAGATGGAAGAGACAGGTCCCTGCCACCAAGGAGATTACAATTCCTCTTTAACCAGGCCTTTATACATTTCACTGATTTTACAATCATTTTGACATTTCAAAACTTGACTTCCTTCCCCCACTGTCTGCGGTTCCTTAAATTTATTTTTAATATCTTCTGCATATCCAAATTAACTTAATTTGTTCATTCGATCATCTTCTTTAAATATATACCTTATGAAACAGCAGGTTATTACAATAATCCTGCCAATGTTTTAAATCTGTTTACAATTTATCTGTAAATATTCAATAAACCATTTCCATTCTTTTATAGAAAGTTTGCTATCTTGATTTCTTATTCTTCCGGTAAGTTTTGCCATTTCTGCATCTGGATTATGGAATATTTTGTCTTTTTTTATATTGCAATTTTAGGTTGTAAATCGCCCTGAGATCTACAGGCATAGGGTGGTATACAAATGTTAATAATAATAATAATAATAATAATAATAATAATAATAATAATAATAATACTGTATTGGCCTGAATATAAGCTGCACTTTTTTTCCAAATTCTGATCGTGAAAAGTTAAAGTGTGGCTTATATTCACGACCTTACGCCTCCGGCAAAGTGGTGTGGCTCCCCACACCCCCAGAAAGCAGCCCAGGACCGCGGGACAATGGTGCCCAGCCCTCCCGCTGTTCCCAAACCTCCCCAAAGCTGCTGAATTTTAAAGGTGCGGCTTGTATTCGGGTGCGGCTTATATGCAGGCCAAAACGGTAATAGCAGACTACGCTTCAAAATCAGCCAACCAAAACAAAAAGTCTATAAGGATTGGAGAATCTTTAAAGAATATTTAGAAAACTGTGGAATAAAAGGAAATATCTTGGCAGAATTAGACTGATCCCTGTATTGTATAAATATAAGTTTGTAGGGAGGTAAAAAAGAAATTATATAAGAAATATGTAACTGTGTGATATAAAGTAATGGATAGACAAAGTACAGTGAGATTAACTGGAAGTCAGTTTTAAACTTCTTTTCTATAAATTTTATAATTGTGTTTAATACCAGGAGTATATATGATGATAATTATATTAATCTTCTTATATCTTAGAGTGTGGTGGTTTGTTTGATTTTTCTGTTATTTGTTTGTTTGATTGTATGTTTGTTTATTTGTATGTACGTGTGTTTTTCATAAATGTATTTATTTTAAATTAATAAAGATATATTTTAAAAAGTCAGCTTTGTGCCACCCTTCTGTGGATGCCACTGTCCCTTCGCCCTCATCCCGAAAGCTGCCCCCACTCACCTGCAACAAGGTGGCCGACCAAGGGCTGTGCCGAAGGTGCTTGACGATGGATATATGGCGCCCCAGACTGCGATGGACGCTGCAACATTCGTCGCAGACCAGCACTCCGCGATTGATTGACGCCCAGCCAGGGTCTGGAGGGAGAGAAAACCACAAGTTTGAAAGTTTGGAAATCGTGACCCTTAATGTCCGTTTCCAGTTTTCTTAGGGAAAACACCTTGAAATTGCTATGCAGATGGTATCGCACTCCTTTGCAAATGTCAGAATTGCTTCCTTCCATATCACCTAATGGTTGGAGATTGCGATGAACTTGGTACATCTACCTCTCTTTCAAATCAGAACCAGTGAAGGCGGTGAAGGTCCTGTGTGAGTGCCTGGAGGCGGTTGGAGGATGGGTGGCGGCTAACAGATTGAGATTGAATCCTGACAAGACAGAAGTACTGTTTTGGGTGACAGGAGGCAGGTGGGTGTGGGGGATTCCCTGGTCCTGAATGGGGCAACTGTGCCCCTGAACTGCGCAGCCTGGGAGTCATTCTGGACTCACAGCTGTCCATGGAGGTACAGGTCAATTCTGTGTCCAGGGCAGCTGTTTACCAGCTCCATCTGGTATGCAGGATGAGACCCTCCCTGCCCACGGACTGTCTCGCCAGAGTGGTGCATGCTCTAGTTATCTCCTGCTTGGACTACTGCAATGCGCTCTACGTGGGGCTACCTTTGAAGGTGACCCGGAAACTACAACTAATCCAGAATGCAGCAGCTAGACTGGTGACTGGGAGCGGCTGCCGAGACCACATAACACTGGTATTGAAAGACCTACATTGGCTCCCAGTACGCTTCCGAGCACAATTCAAAGTGTTGGTGCTGACCTTTAAAGCCCGAAATGGCCTTGGTCCAGTATACCTGAAGGAGCGTCTCCACCCCCATCGTTCTACCCGGACACTGAGATCCAGCGCCAAGGGCCTTCTGGTGGTTCCCTCACTGTGAGAAGCCAAGTTACAGGGAACCAGGCAGAAGGCCTTCTTGGTGGTGGCACCTGCCCTGTGGAACGCCCTCCCACCAGATGTCAAAGAGAGAAATAACTACTAAACATTTAGAAGACATCTGAAGGCAGCCCTCTTTAGGGAAGCTTTTAATGTCTAACAGACCACTGTATTTTAATACTCTGTTGGAAGCCGCCCAGAGTGGCTGGGGAAACCCAGCCAGATGGGTGGGGTATAAATAATAAATCCTATTTTATTCTATTTAGGATGGGAATGTACCAGTAAGTCGACGTAAGATTCCTGGAACTTAATTTTGACGGAAACGAGACAGGTTACTAAAGAAACCATGGTTTGCTGTCCAAAATTAATGTTTCTGATGGTGCCAATGTAGAAAAAGTGTCAAAAGAATTGGTCTCCTATATGATCTTGGCATAGTTATTTGCAACTCAGTGGAAAATGGCCCAAAATCTCACTCTGGACGCTTGGTATCAATCACTCTGGAACAGAGCTAGAATGGAGAAATTGCGCATAATTTGGGATTTTGACAAGGACCAGGCCCTTTCAACATGATTTGGTATTCCTTTAGTACATGGACAACAGAGCCAACATTTTCAAGACAACTCTTGTCCCAAGCTTGGCAAGCCTGGAACCAGATAATCAGATGATACTTATATTCTTTACTTGGACTTTGTTATTTGAACTCACATGCAATCGGAATCAATTCTCCATGCCTGTTTTATAGCTTTGTTTTTTATCTTTTAACTTTCAGCTCTTAACTTTGGTTCTCTCTGTTTTATATATACATTACAAAACGAAATTTAAAAGTATATTTACGAAAAGAAAATGGAAATATATTTTTGGAGAAAGAACGCAGGAAGCTGCCTTATACTAAGCCAAACCACTGAGCCCATCTAGCTTAGTACTGTCTACACTGACTGGCAGCAGCAGCAGCAGCTCTCCAGGGTTTCTGGCTGGGAGTCTCTCTGAACCCTACCTGGAAATGTCAAGGGTTGAACCAGGGACCTTCTACACACCTAGCAAGTGTTCTATACCCCTGAGCTAGAGGAGGGGACGTGTGTGCTTTGTGTTACCCTGATTTCATGTGAGGACGGTTCGTGCACTTTTCTGAAAAAGGCAAGCTGTAAATTAATAACACGAACAATATCGTTAAGCAGAAACGGGGGTGATGCGGCTTCTGAGATATCACTGCAGTGCAGCCAACGCTTTGGAATTATTTATAATTAAAAACAGCTACAGCTGCCTTTTCACACCTACAAAGGCATCCTCAGAGCAAAGTCATATTGTCAGATCATTAAAAATAACTACATCACCCAGTAAAGTCAAGATGGCATCAGATGCAAAGGCAGCGCATTTAAATTTTCTTTTAAAAATAGATTAGGGGGCCCTGGACTTTCTGACTTGTCTCTAATTCTCAGCTTGGGGGGCAGGGAGAAGAGAAGCTTTTCTGTATTATTCTTATTCTTATTAGCAGTCACTTAGTTACTTAAAGTGTAACTTGTTTTGCATTTTAAAACATATATTACCCTACACTATACATACAATATACTACACATATAGACTACTAAATATGATTTTATCTGGCAATGTTTTTGAACACGATACATTTTGTATGAATATGAACTGTGCATCCCATCATGGAATATATTTTACGACTATTCATTCTTTTTTTAAACTTCATTTTTAAAAAAATCCTTTATTTTTATTCCTCTTTCCTATGGCATATTTTTGCTCGATGTTTCGTTGGTTGTACTTTCAAATTTACAAAAAAAATGCACTATGCCATAAAGAAGAACAATTATCATACAAAACATTAACATTTTCATGCAGCGTGCTCCTTCCCACCCCCCAAAAAACCCTTTGTACATGCTCAGAGGACAGTTTCCACACATTCTGGGGCTAAGTCAGGGCTCAAGGCCACAGCCCCTGATGTCATCCACACTCCTCCATTGGGCCACTGGTTGTGGGCAGAGGCCCTTCCTCCCCACCAGGCCCCAAATATCTGGAAATGCATATTCTGCCCCCTCCGCAGCAAACCTTATTCCAGGGAATTTTCACGGGAAAGCTAGGAGAGGGGAGAGCACCCATCAAAAATCTATTGATGCAGAAGAGACACACCTTGTCTCTCCTGCCTGGTTGCTACGGAAACCCGAAAGGCCGCCCTAGAAACATCGAGGCAGCTCTTCCCCTTCCAGCACAGTGACAAAGAGAGAAATCATCAAGTGTGTTTTAGGCCTTGACACTTTAAAACAGGGGTCGGCCACCTAAGGCCCATGGGCCACAAGCGGCTCATAGGGGTCGTTTAATCGGCCCCCAAGCCACTCCTGAACCGAGCCACCTGCTTGGTGAGTCCCCATGTGCTGCGCTAAACCAGCGCCGCGCAGCGTGGGGACTCGCTTCCGCGACACCGGAAATTGCGCCTGCACATGCGCAGACACAGAAGTCATGGGCACACACACGATCCGGCCCACAGAGGGATCTCCACTGGAGTAAACCTTGCTGGCCCCTGCTTTAAAAGCATCCTCAGGTGGTCTGGAAGAAATTTAAAGACTATCTTCAGAAATACTGTAAAATTAATGAATGTTAAAATGATGTTGGATTGAAAATAAGTGGCATTAGCAAAAAAGTTAATAAGAATATGCAAAATTGAATTGATAATGGATGAAAATATAGAGTTATAATATGTTAAGATACAGAGTTAAGATAAATGAAAGAGGGTAAGGATTTGCTGATTTGATTACTTAAATGGGAATACAAAAAGGGGAGGTGGGAGGAGGCCAAGGAAATAAGATAATGAGTTTAAAGTCACAAAAATGGATTTGTTTTTAATTCTTTTTTAGCTATTTGTCTTCTGTGTTTTGTATTTTTATTTTTATTTTTTATTTTTTATGTATTTTTCCATGTTTTTTTTGGTACTTCTTTCTTTTTATACGACCTTTTTACATTTTGTAAATTTATGTTTTTGTAAAACTTCAATAAATATTAAAAAAATAAAATAAATAAAAGCATCCTCAGGTGGGAATCTCATTCTTTCCACTGTCTCCACTCACCTCACCTCACCATAGCATGATTTAAGGACGTAATGACATCGTAAGAGCAATGTTAGAAACTCAGATATATAAGCTAGGGAGGCTGTTAAATAGTTGTTGTTATTATTATCGTTACAGTGGTACCTCAGGTTAAGTACTTAATTCATTCCGAAGGTCCGTTCTTAACCTGAAACTGTTCTTAACCTGAAGCACCACTTTAGCTAATGGGGCCTCCAGCTGCCGCTGCACGATTTCTGTTCTCACCCTGAAGCAAAGTTCTTAACCTGAGGTAATATTTCTGGGTTAGCGGAGTCTGTAACCTGAAGCGTATGTAACCTGAAGCATATGTGACCCGAGGTACCACTGTACAGTGGAACCTCGGTTGTCAAATGTAATCTGTTCTGGAAGTCTGGAAATTCCTTTAAAAAATGGAGAAACGCACCTCGGAAGCCATTTGACCTCTGAGGCGCGTTCGAAAATGGAAGCATTCATTTCCAGGTTGTCGGCATTCAGGTTCCGAATTGTTCGGCTTCCGAAGCATTCGGCAACTGAGGTTCCACTGTATTGTTATATTTGGAGCCCGCCCATCTGACCGGGTAGCCAACAGATTTAAAAACACAATAAAACCTCAGACATTAACAATTTCCCGATACAGGGCTGCCTTCAGATGTCTTCTGAAAGTTGTATACAGTGGAACCTCGGGTTGCAAATGTGATCCGTGCTGGAGACACATTCGCAACCCGCAGCGCCGTGTCTGCGCACACGCATATCGTGACCCAGTGCTTCTGCGCATGTGCCAAGTGCAATTTAGCACTTCTGCACATGCACTGAAACCCGGAAGTAACCCGTTCCGGTACTTCCAGGTTCGGCGCAGTGCGTAACCCAAAAACACGTAACCTGAAGTGTCTATAACCCGAGGTACCACTGTAGTTCTTTATCTGTTTGACATCAGATGGGAGGGTGCCACCACCAAGAAGGCCCTCTGGTTCCCTGTAACTTCACTTCCAGCAGCGAGCAATTTTAGAAACTACAGATATATAAACTAGGTTACCAAATGGCGCCTTCATCTTTCTGAGACGCCCAATGTGGCTCCCAAAAGTGGGGCAGAATGGGCGTCTTGGCGAGATAAAGCGTCAGAGGAACAACCTTGGAGGGAGCAGGTGAGGAGAGAGGAAGAATCAAGACTGCAACATTCACCCTGTTTCCTAACTATGCCCCCCCACCGCCGACTTCCTTCTGCACCACACAGCTAGCAGACTTCATGGTTAAAACATTGTGCAATCTTCACACCTCCCTTTGCCTATGTGCAAATAAAACTAAAAACCAAAAGAGAGGCTCCCACGCAAGTAGCTATTCCAAGCTTGGCACCCCCACCCTGTACTCCCTGGGGATGCACCGAAATTTGCAGCGCTAACCCTCCGCTCCCCACCCCCCTTTCAGGAGGATTGCAGCATTCGCTGACATGTTCCTCAGCTCCTGACACCCAAGAACCCCGCCATCCCCTTCAGAAGAACCCAGAAGACTCTGATCAGGAGTCTTCTCCACCCACAGCTCTGCCTGGTGTGCAGAAGGTCCCTGATTCGACGCCTCGGGTCTCTAGGAAGAATTGGGGAGGTACCCCCTGCCCAAAACCCAAAAGCATGGTGTAAACAAGATCAGGCCAGGTGGGCCAATGGCCTGGTTCAGTAGAAAGCAGCTTCCTCTGTCTCCATATACCCAAGGCCCAATTCTGCACCACCAAGAGTCCAAAGAGACAATGGAGAGAGCACTTCTGAGCACGTGAAGAGTTTGCGCTCAGTGACCCCCAGGGTATCATTGATCAGGTTGTGGGGTTTTTTTGAGGGGTACATTGGAGAAACAAGAGAGGGAAAGACGAGTTATCAGGTTATTTATTTTGCAAGATTTATAATAAAGCTGTTTACAAAAAACAACGACAAGACACCGGCAGGGGTTTGGACTAGATAAATGCCCCACCAAAGCATCTCTAAAATCCTGATGCTGCCCCCCTGACACATAATAATAATAATAATAATAATAATAATAATAATAATAATACATTTTTATTTATATCCCGCCCTCCCCAGTCAAAGCCGGGCTATTATTCAGAAAGTGAACTCCTATTCACATAGAGGAAGCCTAAAAGGCCATTAACGTAGTCTAACTCTTTCTCGAATTGCCCCCCCTTTTAAAAATCAAATTGCCCCCATCTGTGGGGCGTGTGCCCCACGTTGGGAACCACGGGACGAGATGATCCTCAGAGACCCTTCCAAGTCTACAATTCTGTGACTTAATTGGTTAAAAAAACCAACTTTTTACAATTATTTCAAAACTACTTTTGTCTGAAAAATAAACAAATGAACAATTAACAAGGTGCAGCTAAATCACATAATTGCCAAGCTGCAAGGGATCCTAAGAGTCATCTAGACTAATCCCTGCAGTGCAGGTATCACAACTATTGAACCCCCTGACAGGCAGTGCTTAAACCCCGGGATCCTCTCTGCTAAGATTTCTACGTGGGGCCTCTGCTGACACCCCTGGGAGGGACGCCTGTCCCTGGGTGCTGCCCAGAGGCTCCGAGACGTCACTCGCCTCCCCCTTGCTGGGAGGCCCAGGCCCTGGCTCCCCCTCCCCCCCCGCCACCAATTCACTGGGGACCTTTTGTTCCTCCGGCACAAAAGGGCGTTTGAAACCAGGGAAGGCCGTTCGCTGGGTGGGGGCGGAGAGATGGCCGGCACCCTGCCTTGGACCCAGCGAAGACTCACGCCAGCTGCCAGACAGGGCCGCTTCAGAAGATGCCACCCTGACCCAGCTGCTAGAGGAGGCGCCCCGTTGCCCCAGAGACCGAAGGCACAAAGAGCCACCCTGAACAGAGGGGCCTTGTTGGGCAGGTGTCCATGCCCCACACAGTCACCCTAGCTCAGAGGAATGAGGGACAACCCAGACTCAGCAAAGCTCCCCTCCCAAATGACAGAAGCAATGCCTCCATCTATACAGGGGTCTCTCCTCCCCATCGCAGGAGGCCGTTAAATCAAGAGTCTAAATAATAATAATAATTTTATTATTTGTACCCCGCCCATCTGCGTGGGTTGCCCCAGCCATTCTGGGCGGCTTCCAACAGATATAAAGGTAAAGGAACCCCTGACCATTAGGTCCAGTCCCGGACGACTCTGGGGTTGCGGCGCTCATCTTGCTTTATTGGCCGAGGGAGCCGGCGTACAGCTTCCGGGTCATGTGGCCAGCATGACTAAACCGCTTCTGGCGAACCAGAGCAGCGCACAGAAATGCTGTTTACCTTCCCGCCGGAGCGGTACCTATTTATCTACTTGCACTTTGACGTGCTTTCGAACTGCTAGGTTGGCAGGAGCAGGGACCAAGCAACGGGAGCTCACCCCGTCGCGGGGATTCGAACTGCCGACCTTCTGATCGGCAAGTCCTAGGCTCTGTGGTTTAGACCACAGCACCACCTGCGTCCCTTTCCAACAGATATAAAAATGCAATAAAACATCAAACATTAGCAGCTTACCTATACAGTAGTACCTCGGGTTACAGACGCTTCAGGTTACAGATGCTTCAGGTTACAAACTCCGCTAACTCAGAAATAGTACCTCAGGTTAAGAACTTTGCTTCAGGATGAGAACAGAAATCATGCGACGGCGACAGCGGGAGGCCCCATTAGCTAAAGTGGTGTCTCAGGTTAAGAACAGTTTCAGGTTAAGAATGGACCTCCAGAACAAATTAAGTTCTTAACCTGAGGTACCACTGTACACAGCTGCCTTCAGATGTCTTCTAAAAGTCGTACAGTCGAACCTCCGTTCCGGAAGACCGTTCGACTTCCAAAACATTCGACAACCAAGGCACAAAGGCCTGCCAGCAATTTCAATGGTGAAAACTGTGAGGTGCGTTTGAAAACGGAAGCAATTACTTCCAGGTTTTTGGCGTCCGGGTTCTGAAACATTCGGCGTCCGACACGCTCGAAAACTGAGGTTCCACTGTATAGCTGTTTCTCTTTAACATCTGAAGGGAGGGCGTTCCACAGAGCGGGAGCCACTACCAAGAAGGCCTTCTGCCTGGTTCCCTGTAACCTCACTTCTGACAGTGAGCAGCGTGTTAGAAACTCAGATATATAAGCTAAGTACCAAATGGCAGCTTAAATCTAGGTTAACGGTTGCCACAGAGGAATGTCTATTCACCAGGGGGTTGGTCAAGATGACCCTCAGGGTCCCCTTCAATGCTACAATACACTCCCTGGATAGCTCAGCTGGTTAGAGTGTGGTGCTATAACAGCAACATTGACGGTTCAATCCCTGTATGGGACATTTGCATATTCCAGCATTGAAGGTTGGAATTTCTGCAATTTCTAAGACCCTTGATTCTTTTGTAACCCATGAACGGAGGCCCTTTCAGCCAGGACGTGCCAGGGATCAAACCTGTGCCCTCCTGTACTTCACACAGCTGAAGAAAAATTGGTTCTTTCCTCGACCGCCACCTCCCCGCTGTGGGTCTGCAAGGGAGGAGGCAGCTGTGTCGCCCTGACAAGAGGGCCTTTTCTTCTCCATTCCCTTTTCCAGAACAGAGAAGCAAGCAGGATGGAAAGGTCAAGGAGGGAAGGAGGCATACAGGGAGAGACAGGCCCACCGCCCACAAGCCCGCCGGCTCCCTCACCCAGCTTTGACCCTGCCGTGGCCAACAGGCCACGCTCCAAATCCCCTAAAAGAACCACAGTCTCCCGTAATGGTTCCAACCAAGTCCCCTTTGCGGGAGGGGGGCGTCGAGCCCTGGGATTGCATTTGCTTTATTTATTTATTTTATTATAATTGTAATTATTAGCATTTATAAATATATCCAGTGCTTTTTTCTGGGGGGGTGGGGGTGGGGACGCATACCCCTAAACATTTGGTGAATCTAAGTTTGGCCTCACTGAGCGGCAGAATTTCAATATGAGTAGGAAAATGAGAGTACCCCTAAACATTATTATTTTGAAAGGAAAAAAGCATTAAATATATTTATATCCAACCTTTTCCCCAGACCAGGGCTCAAGGTGGCTTGCAACCAATCAAAGCAACTCAGAGAAAACACAGAACAGCTAAAAAGCTAACCGTTGAAAGGTAATTCAACTCTGACACAATCAAAACGATATAAAAAGCATTTTATATATCTTTAGGCGCTAGGCAAAAATGCTCCTCTTCAACTAGGCCTTGGGCTGATGGACGTGCAATGCCCTTTTAAAATGTGTTGGTGGGGGGAGTTATAGGGTAGTTTTCATTTTGTGATTTTATGCTGTATCTCCCCTGAGACCTGGAGGTGTAAGGAGGTATACAAATTTAATAAACAAAACCAAAACAATAAAAAAGCAAGCCTATTAAAATCCGGAGAGTAAAAACAGCACAGAGCTATTAGGAGCCCTTTCTTTAAAACCAGGCGGTTCCCAAAAGCCTGACTGCTAAGATGCTAGTCTTGAGGTTTTGAAACAGGAACGTAGGAAGCTGCCTTCTACCAAGTTGGACTCTTGGTCCATCCAGCTCAATACTGTCTACACCGACTGGCAGCAGTGCTCCAGAGTTTCGGGCAGGGAGCCCTTCCCCGCCCTACCCAGGGACCTTCGGCCTGCCGAGCGGCTGCTTTGCCACTGATCCATGCCCGCCTCCTGTTCCTCACCCAGCTCTGGGATGTGTCACTTCCATTGTTCACAACAAACACCCAGCCTTTGCTTCAGAGCTCCCCAGCTCCCTTGGATGGGCGGCCACAGCTGGCAGCAACTGTTCCTTCTTTGGGCGAACGGGGGGGGGCATGTTTCGTGCGGGTACGGTGGCTTCAGAGCCAAGCAGCGGCTCCCAAATCGCTCGCAGGCCGCAGCTTCCGCCTGGCCTTGTTCAATCATGTCTCGGAGAGGCCTGTGGGATGCAAAGCTCCGCCAGAAACAGGGCGTGGGAGACAGCTGGGAGCCCAGAAGCCCGTCCTAAGAAAACCAGAATCAACAGTAACCAGCCTGCTGCCTGCCGCACCTGGATTTAGTTCCCAAAGAACTGTCAGGTTGGGAGGGACCCAAGCGGTCATCTTGCCCAACCCCCTGAAATGCGCGGGGTTTCGTTTGCTAGGATGAGTTGCTGGTACAATACGATACGATAATCTTTGTTGTCATTGTCCCATACAGAACAACAAAATTGAAAAAATCTACATCAGACATTCAAAAACCAACAAGCCTGCTATCCCAGCCTGGTTAACCCCCTAAAAAAACCCCATAATTAAATACAATATACTCCTACAGAGACTACCTTACACTGCGTTTAAAACCAAAATCGCATTTGGATAAAAACTGTTTCTCAGGCGGTGGTGATGAATGACTTGGGCAAGCAGGCTGTAGTTCAGTGGGAGAGCACCTGCTCTGCCTTTAGAAGAGCCCGCAGGATCAGGCCAAAGAGGGCCCTCCTAGCCCAGCCTCCTGTTCTCACAGGGGCCAACCAGATGCCACAATAGCAAACCAGCAAGTAGGATTCAAGCATGAGAGCAACTCTCCCCTCCTGAGCTTTCCAGAAAGGCTGCCTGCGACTATGGAGGCAGGGCAACAGCCCTCCTGGCTAGCAGCCATCAATAGCCCTCTCCTCCTCATCCTCTTCCTCCAAGAATTTGCCCAGTCCTCTTTTAAAGCCATCCAGGTTGGGACCCTCATTGCTTCCTGTGGCAGGGAGTTCCATAGTCCAACTCTTTCTTCGGTCTGCCCTGAATCTTCCAGCCTTCAGCCTCCCTGGGTGTCCACCAGTTCCAGCATTAGGAGTGGGAATGAAAAGCTTTTCCCTCCTGCCTCTCTCCTTGCCTTTCATAATTTTATTAACGCCTCTCTTCCCGCTTCTTAGTTTTCCTGTAAATGAAAAAGACCCAACTCTCCTCCCTGGGGAGTCACTCCACGCCCTGGTTCATTTGGGTTGCCCTTTCCTGCACCTTTTCCAACTCTGCAATGCCCTTTCCCGACGCCGGGAAAGACCCCTTGTCTCAAACCCGGAAGCCACTGCTGCCAGTCAGTGCAGGCAGCAGCCAGCAAGATAGCCCAGTGGTCTGCACATGTCCCTGTTTATACCAACCCTTCAGTCAGAACCATGAAGACTAGAACCTGGTTTTACTTTTAGATTAAGCTGTAGCATGGCAAGTAGAAGTTTCGGACTTCAACCCCTGCCATCCCCAGACAGGGCTGCCTGAAATGCTGGAGAGCTGCTGCCAGCCAGTGTGGACAATACTGAGGTACATAGATTGGCGAGTGCTAAGGAGCTCCTAAGACCCACAAAGGGGAGGAACTTAAAACAGAGCCAAACCTCCCCACCACCACCAAAGCCAGCTAGGAAATGAGGCCTGGGGAAGGGGGTGAGCCGCAGGACTCCTGGGTCCCTTTCCCCACCACCAAACCGTGATTTCGTGGGGAGGGGTTGTGTAGAAGAGAAGGCAAGATAGGTGTCAAGAGACTTGGGGGGAGGCAGTCCCAGCCCCTAACTTGAAAACAAGCCTGACACCACAGCCCTACTCAAGGCAGGATATGCCCAGGGCTTGCAGATGGAGAACCCCTCCCGGCGTTTCCTTCCTATCCTGGCCTGGGGGGAAGTTTATGGCTGACCTGCGAAGTTTGGATTGCGGAGAATGGAAAGAACGGACAGCAACCTCCAACCCAGGCTAACAAAACAAGGCAGGCTCTGCTTCAGTAATTCCCAATTTATTTGAGGGGGCTGCCCCCCCCCCTGGTTCCATAAACACATCCGCAGTGCCCCCCCTACTCCCACAAAAAAGCATTATTCGGAACAGCGGTTTGCATGGCCCACGAAGGAAGATCGTAACACAATGAAACAATTAATCACACAGTTGTTCAAAGTTAAAACTTTGTGGTTGATTAATTCAATGAAACTGGTGAGCCTGAGGCAGGGAAACCCAACTTTTGAAAGTCTGGTTGGCACTGGCATCAGTGCCCTCCTGCCTCTCAGCACCCCCCTAGGGAATCCCATCGCCCCCCAAATACTGGTACCATCCCCCCTGGGAATCTGGAGTCTGCAGCACATAGGGCATGGGTGAGTTCCCGTGTAAGGAGAAGCATCATTCTTAATAATTATTATTATTTATGAATTTAATTTACACCCCTTCCTTCCAAAGGAGCCCAGGGCAGCATCCAATTCACCTATCAACTCTGCTGTCTGCCAGCCAGTCTCAGCCTCATAGGATACCGAAAAATGCCGTGCTAAATCAGATGACCAAGTATATCAGGCAATAGACTCTATACGGCCATAGAGACTAACAGGCCTCAGTAGGTAATGGGTCCAATCTTCTTCAAAGTCATCTAACCTAGGGACTCCTCACCATCTACCTTGTGGCAGCGAGTTCCATAGGCAAACTCACTGCTCCATGACATCCACTGCCAACACACTGGGATCCTTTTATTCAACTGTATAGTAATTGCTTTATCCCTTTTTGTTGACCCAAGTTTGTAATCATTTGCACTTTATTCTTATTTTATCACACACTGCTTCGGTAAGTTTTGGACCAATGGTTGTCCTTCTAGGTCGGTACTGTTTACACTGACTGGCAGCAGCTCTCTGGGGTTTCAGCCACGATTTTCATGCCCTGCCTTCTCAATTCGGGGTCCCCAGCACCAACCGGCAGCGCCGGCAAGGACCTCTCCAGCCGTTCCTCCCAGCCTCCCATTCCCAAGATTTGAAGGATGTGCGTGGGCTCATCCTGCACAGATGGCAGTGAAGAGAGAGTTGACTTGGCAGATGTCTGCATTCTGTGCCCCCGGGAGCCTCTGGCACTGAGGAACGGCTTGTCATGCGTCAGGAGAGACTTCTCTGCCAGCGGCATCCCTCTTCCGCCTGCCGCCAAGGAAACCGGGGCTGGCGGTGGGAAGGGGAGCTAGATCTCCACTCCTGGGTGGATCAGAAAGGAGCCCCCCCTCCCGGGTTCAGAGAGATATCGCCCCACAAAATCCAGGACAAGAAACTGGGGTTCTCCAGTGACCAGTAGGAATCGCTGACTCTCAGCCACACGGGAACAAAAGGGAGAAAACACCCCATAAGCCAGGGCAGGGAAGATGAGGCTTTCTGGATATTGCTGGAATACAACTCCCATCATCCCTGACTGCCGGCTCCTAGGGCAGATGGGATTTGGAGTCCCACCATACCGGGAGGGTCTCAGGTTTCACCCACCCTCGGGGACAGGCCTTGCAAAACCACGGAAGAATATATTTTCAAAGCGTTCCCAAAGAGTTTGCGATCGTTCTAAGCAAAAGGAAAGGACAAATGGGAGAAATAGGAAAGAACGAACAGCGAAAGGCCCAGAATCAGGTCTAGCCCATCTGCGTCAGGAATCTCCAGCAGAGTCATGCCCAGCAATCAGAGGCCGCACCTGCCCTTAGGAACTCCCTGCCTCTTGATATCGGACGGGCTCCTTCACTGTACTTTTTTCAGTGCCTGCTAAAGACAAGCCAGTCCAGATATCTAGAACACTGGTATGTTTTTTTTTTTTCATTGCTGGTTTATTTTATTTTTTTAATGGTTCTTACTCATAATTATCTTTTGCTTTATACTTTTCATAGACCACATTGAGGTTTTACGGGTTTTTTAACAATCAAGTAGCATATAGATTTCGAGAAATAATAAATAAATGTGAAGCTTTCTGGATACTAGGGCCATCCTAGCATCTGCAACCTTAAGTTTAATTCATGGGTAGGCAAACTAAGGCCCGGGGCCCGGATCCGGCCCAATCACCTTCTAAATCCAGCCTGTGGATGGTCTGGGAATCAGTGTGTTTTTACACGAGTAGAATGTGTGCTTTTATTTAAAATGCATCTCTGGGTTATTTGTGGGGCGTAGGAATTCATTCACACCCCCCAATAAGGTCTGAGGGACAGTGGACCGGCCCCTTGTTGAAAAAGTTTGCTGACCTCTGGTTTAATTTCTTATTTCCTCCCCCTCCCACAAAAAAAAATAGAAGCTGATACTTCATTCTTTGTTTATTCATGGCCCACCCTCCACCCTAAGGACCATCTTGGCTGTGGGTCCTGGGAGACCTGCTCTCTGCCTCGCACACCTTTCCCCACCTGGCCTGGGAGGGCGGAGCTTGGACTGACTCCAGCTACAAAAGCGGAGGCTGCTGAACAGACTTTTAGGCTGGCGTGTTGTTTGGGGGAGGGTTTTAATGGGTGGGGTGTTTTTGCTGTTGGCTTTTGTGTATCTGTATTTCAGATCTTGTGATTTATGTGGAAACTGTTCCGTTTGGTTGAGTATTTTTTGACGTTTTGTTCATTGCTTATCACTACGCTTGCTGTGTTGCCGTTATGTATATTTTTCGTGTTGCAAGCTGTCTTGAGCATGGCTTGAAATGTGGAAAGTTGTAATACAAATAAAATTAGGCATGTATGTAAAGTCCCATGGCATGCTGCAACGTTTGAAAGAGCTTTTTAGGTGGCAGCATCTGCACTTCGGAACTCCCTGCTTATTGACTACCTCCGTAGCTATAAACCTTTTTCAGCTCCTGCTAAAAACATTTTTGTTTGGCAAGTCTAGCCAGATATTTAGAAAGCTGGTGTGAGTTTTGATCTGTCATTCTTTTAACTTTTCCAAAGTCTAAAATGATTGTGGTTAATTCCCTTGATCGTTTTACTGTGTTAATTTCGTTGTCCCTGAGAGGGGGCAATGACAATAAAGATATTATTATTATTATTATTATTATTATTATTATTATTATTATTATTATTATTGAACTGCTTTGAGGGCTGCTGTTGTTTTTACAATCAAACAGTGCATATATTGTACGGAATAAATAAAATAAAACGCAATATTAAAAGCAACTTATTTAGATTGTTTGCAGAGCGGGTAGATGTGGATGGAGGGTGTGTCTTGCCCATACATAAGGATGATAGCAGGGGAGAGCAAGGAGCAAAATCCTGCTTTTACCGTCTGCAGGAAACAGACCCCCCTCTAATGTTTTTCTCTATTGTTCATTTCCTCAACAGGCCATTCTGCAAGATAAGGACTTCTGACCCAAGCCAGGGAATCCTCCAGGCCGACACAGAAACCTCTCTGCACTAGCATCATTACCCTGCCTAGCTTAGTATCGCTTGCACTGACTGGCAGCAGTAGCCCTCTCCAGGGTTTTCAGGCGGGGGGACGTACATACCCAGTCCAATCTGGTAGGTGCCACAAAGGACTGGAGCCACAGTCTTTTCCCCACAAAGCAAGTGGGAGGAAGATCACAAGCAGGGCACTCCAAGGTAGGCTGCCCCTGTATAGGGAGGCTCAGATACGGCTCCTGCTCCGATCTAGCCCTTTCTTCCCCGAGTCAGGATAGATCCCACAACCGAAGGACTCATAAGCAGCTGAGGACCTTCCTCCCCCTTCCCCTTTTACGGAACGATTCACACAGTCATCCCTTGACCCAGAATCAGTATTTGTGCCGAAATGCTGTAAATACAGAACATTTTCTATCACATTGCAAGTGCAATGGGGTTGTTAAAAAAAGGAAAGAAAGATCTGCGCTCTCGCATTCAACTGTCAGTAATCCCAGGAGGCAGCCTTATACAGACAGAGTCAAACTATTGGTGTATCTAACTCAGTACTGCCTACACTGGCTGGCAACAGCAGCTTCCCAGGGTTTCAGGCCCTACCAGGAGATGCCAGGCGTTGAACATGTGACATTCTGCATGCCAAGCAGGTGCTCTAGCTCTGAGCTATGATTCTTCGCTTTAAAACAACCCCTAAGATACAAGTCCTCATGATCTTGAATAAAGGGCTGGCTTAAATGTTTATTTATCTCTTTTTTACCCCACATTTCCCTCCAAGCAGCTCAAGGTGACAGTTCTCCCCTTCCTCATTCTAATCCCCTACAGAGCCAGATCACTGGTGTATGTAGCTCAGTATTGTCCACACTGAACGGCAGCAGATATTCCAGGATATTAGGCAAGGGACACCCCCCAGCCTTACCTGGAAATGCCAGGGGGTTGAACCTGAGAACTTCAGATGCTCTACCACTGGGCTATAGTTCATGGACAGCTCAAGAGAGTGAGCCAAGTTAGAAGGAAGGGGCACGATGGGGCACAGAGATTTGTTTCGAGTACAGTCGTACCTTGGTTTTCGAACAGCTTAGTTCTCGAACATTTTGGCTCCTGAACGCCGCAAACCCGGAAGTGAGTGTTCTGGTTTTCGAACGAATTTTGGAAGCTGAACGTCCGACAGGGCTTCCACAGCTTCCGATTGGCTGCATTAGCTTCCTGCAGCCAATCGGAATCTGTGCTTTGGTTTCCAAACGTTTTGGAAGTCGGACAGACTTCTGGAACAGATTCCGTTCGGCTTCCAAGGTACGACTGTACAGTGGTACCTCTGGTTAAGTAATTAATTTGTTCCGGAGGTCCGTACTTAACCTGAAACTGTTCTTAACCTGAAGCACCACTTTAGCTAATGGGGCCTCCTGCTGCCGCTGCGCCGCCGGAGCACGATTTCTGTTCTCATCCTGAAGCAAAGTTCTTAACCTGAAGCACTATTTCTGGGTTAGTGGAGTCTGTAACCTGAAGCGTATGTAACCTGAAGCATATGTAACCCGAGGTACCACTGTACTAGGACTGAGCTGAGGGCCCTTCCATATCTCCCCAAAAATCTGTTGCTAGTTACATCAAGCTTTCTTCATTTTAGGAGCATAATGGTGGGGATTGGAAGAAAAGTCATTTAACGTAGCGGGCATAAGAAATCCTTGCAGATCTGTTGCAAACCACCCAGAGGTCTCCCAGTAGATCCTGATCTCCCAGTAGATCAATAGTCAGAGTCATTAACCAGCTAGGGCCAAAAACTATAGCTCCATGGTAGAGCATCTGTCCTGAATACAGAACACCCCAGGTTTCATCTTTCCCTTTTCCAGGTATGGCTGGAAAGATCTTCCACCTAAAACTCTGGAGAGCAGCTGCCAGTCAGAGTAAACAGTCCTGAGCCGGGTGGCCAACAGACTGACTCTGCAGATGGATTCCAGTTTAAAGCAGCCTTTAATTCAGAACCATGAGGACCGGAATCTTGGTTTCAGTTTTAAAGGAAGAGCTGTAGCTTCCTGGTACGGCACCTGCCTTGCATCCAGAAGGTTCCAAGTTCAAATCCCAGACACCCCTGGCAAAGACCCTCCCCCTGCAGCTGCCAGTCAGTAATGCACTAGGTGGCCCAATGGCTTGATTCAGCTTGCAGTCTAGGGGGAAATATCCTAGTGGGGCAGGGTGTCCCTGGTTCAAGCACATAATCAAACAATGTTATTTGGCGGATTGTTACATTCTGAAACAATATAGCCACATTTGATTGTCGCCGTAATGATGCAATGATCTGCATTTATTTTCCTTCTGTGGCAAGCTGCTGCTTTCAGTAGACTTATACAGAAAAGTTGTGTTATCAAATATAAATATTAGCCGTACCACTGCTCAGCAGCATCTTCAGGTACGGCTGGGAGAGAACCTTGCCTGAAACCCTGGAGAGCTGCTGCCAACCAGTGCAGACACAATGGAGCTACACAGAGTCACATTCTGACCCACTATAAGTTCCTTTGTTCCTAAATTATAGGGGCCTAGTTTTGCTCCGTAAAGCAACCGGCCAACCCTGGAACCCCCAACCACAAGTAAAAGAAGATCGCACCTGTGCCCAGGTGAAGATGCAACTCAACACACGCAGACACACATCTGGCAAGGGATCTCTCCATCCCCGCGTGAAACTTTTAACTCCTGAGAAACTACAAATAGCAACCAAGACGCCTGGATCTCCTATTAATTAGCCAAAGCGGGGCAGGAGAGAAAGAGCTGAGATTTCCTGCTGGAGAAGAAGGTTTTACAATTCAGGCCTCCGGATTTTATATAACGAGCAAACGCCCCATTTCAGATCCACAGGGAAGTGGTGTTTATTTTTGGAATGGGTGGGAAGAGGGAGAACTCTGCCCCAATGATCTTACAATCTCCTACACACACACACACACACACACTGACCCCAAGGAATGCCAGGCCGCTTTAGGAAGGCCTTGGTTGAGCAACTGAAAGATGGGGTCACATGTGTACACATGTCTCTCCTAGGGTAAGGGGGGGTGTCAGCCGGAGGGGGGGGGGCACCCGGACACCTGGGTTCTGCTTGCAGGATGGGAGCCCTGCTGGGCTCTGTTCCAGGTCACTAGGAGTGTGATAAGTAAGGGGTGTGTGGAGGCCTAAGCACTGGGGGGGCTCCCTCCCCAGCGCTGGTTGGGAGGGGCCCTAAATGATGCCTGGGAGAGGAGGGGAAAGAAAGAGGGGCTGGGTGGGGCAGGAGGCTCCTAGGCAGTCAGACCATTGGCTCATCGAGCCCTGTACTGTCCACACGGACTGGCAGCAGTTCTCCAGGGCACCAGAGAGGCGGGGTAGAGATGCCACCAGGAAGTGAACTTGGTGCCTTCTGCATGTGGAGCAGGTGTCCTTCCTGCCCCCGCCCCCCAGCCATGGCTATAGAAATCGCTCAGAGAAGCAGCATGAGCAGAATCAGAATGCAAATATCCCTGTCTGTGAATTGGGGGGGCGGGGTGAGGACCAGGACGCCTGAGTCCTATTCCTGGTGCCTCTATGGGAAGGAGGGTGTGCACCAGGGCCTTGTATTCCTATGATGGGGAGATGGGTCCTATTCCTGATATTTCCATGGGAAAGAGAATGGCCGGCTCATATTCCCAGTGCCTCAGTTGGGGTGGGGGCACTAGGACGCCTGGGTCCTCTTCCTAGTGTTTACGGGGGGGGGTCACCTGGACACCTGGCTCCAGGTGTTTGCACTGGGGTGCGGGCACCAGGCGCCTGGGTCCTATCCCTGGCGTTTGTAGGGATGGGGTGCGGTGCGCCAGGACGCCTGGGTCCTCTTCCCGGGGGCCGATGGGGGCGCCTGGATCCCCGCGGTGGGGACGACGCCAGGCAGACAGCCCGAGGGCTCGCCTTTCTCTCCCCGGCGAGGCTCCGCGCTGGTCCTCCCGCCGCCGCAGCGGGAGCAGCAGGCCCGGCCGCGGTGCTGGCCCTACCTGGCGGCCGGTGGCGTCGGATCGGGCGCCGGAGCTGGTGCTGCAGGCCCGGCCCCGCCTTCCTTCCCCGCCCGCCTTCCCGGCGCCGCCGGGCTCACCTGGGGCGCTGCAGTCGGCGCACACCTCCGCGCGGGGCACCTTGCGCGACATCCTGAGCGGGCGCCGCGCGCCGCGACCACCCCGCCGGCGCCGGGCTCCCTCGGCCGCCGGGCTCCGGGGCTCAGCGCGGCGGCGGCAGCAGCAGCAGCAGCGCCAGCAGCAGCAGCAGCAGCCGCCTCCTGCGCCTCCTCCTCCTCCTGCAGGAAGAAGCCAGGCGGGCGGGCGCGCAAAGCCGGCCCTCCGGAGGCGGAGCGAGGCGCGCGGCGGGAGGGCGCAGCCAGGCGCGACCTCGCCGGGAACGAGGAGGAGGAGGAAGAGGAAGCAGGACGCCTGGGTCCCCGGGAGCAGCCGCGCCGGGACGCCTGGGTCCCTTCCAGACCCGCGGAAAGAGGGAGGGAGAGAGCGGCGCCACCCGGGGAGGAATCCTGGCTTCTGGAGCTCAGGACACCTGGGTCCTTTCCTCCTCGGGGAGAGTGGATGCGGGCGGCAGAAACGCCTTGACTTTGCAGGGCAGGAGCCTCGGGTCGGGCTCTTTGCACATGCTCAGGAGCGCTCTGAGAGGAGGGTTCCATTTTCGTCGGAGTGTATTTCACTCGTTTATTATCATTATCCAAATAAATGTATCATTATTGTGTACTGTTTCAATTCTGCTCGAGTTTATTTGCTTTCTAACAATTCTCTTCCGTTTTAGCTGTTTGGGTTTGTGTAAGCTGCCTCCAGTCCCGGGCTGGGGAAAATGTGGGATAACAACATCAACAATATTTGTCTCTTTCTACAAAGAAAAGGGGGGTTGTATCAAATTAAGTTATGCTCTCCGCAGACCCATGGAAAGCAACCAAACTGATTTGAGTTGTGCCTAATCCCTTTAATGGGTCTGCTCCGAGTAGGGATGACATTGGGCACAGCCAAATGTGAACAAGAAGATGAAATACTAAACAGGTGAACTTGAATGGGAGATTAAAAAGAAAGCCCACGAAACATTTCCTAAAAGCGTTCATCCAACAATGGAGTTGAAAGGACTGTTCTTGCCACACCCCGAGGTAAGGATAAGGCCCACAATAGAGGCTAAAACTGCAGTATTAGCTGCGATTCCTGCATTGGAAACCAAAAGATGATCTTTTGGTTTCCTTCCAACTCTATGATTCTGTTATTTTCATCATAATTATTAACGTTATCATCACTGATTTATTCATTGCCTTCTAAATAGTCATCTCAGTACCATTTGCATGATCTCAGAAACCTAACCACCCAAAGCCCCAGTAAGGATGTGTGCTTTGAACAGCAGCCAAAGTCTGCCCTCGTGGATTTGACCAGAAGAACATCAGGAGACAGCCTGGCTGCTGGATCAGGCCCAAGGATCAGGCCCATCTAGCCCAGCATCATCTCTTACTGTAGCCAACCAGATGCAAGATTGGGCCGCTTGCTGTTGTCAGTGATGGCAAATGGAGAGTGAAGATGCTGTGATAGAAATGGATATAAGAGCAGCCGGGCTGCTGGATCGGGCCCGAGCGTCCTGATCTAGCCCAGCTTCCCTTTGTCACTGGCCAACCCGATGGCCGATTGGACTGAATGCCACTATCGCTGGCAGAAAGCAAAGTCAAATGGAGACAGCAAGACCTGAGCACAACAGCCACTCTCCCCACAACCGGTATTCAGATGCATTTACTGTCTCCGACAGAGGAGGGAGGACAGAATCCCTTCTCCTCCTCCATGAATTTGTCTAAACCTCTCTTAAATCCATCCAAGTAGGGGGCCATTGCTCCTTCTTGTGGGAGGGAGTTCCACCGTTTAGAGCACCCTGCTTCCAACCAGCCGGGCACAGAGGCCACCGCTGTCTCCTTTGTCCCTTGCGTACTCAGAGACACACTGCTCTTAGACATGCAGGCTCCAATTTAGATGTCTTCGAGAAGCCTGTTCTCTCTGGACCAGCTGCCAATAAACCAGAAGTGTAGAACCTGCAGCTCTACAGATGCTGCCTGGACCCAATTATTTTTTTGTTATTATGTTTTTAACAAAAGAAAGGCCTAGAATTCCATCTCTTGTCACCACTGCCCGGGTCACTTCTTCAGACTCCTTTGGCAGCTCAGCCACAAATATCTGCCCTACATCTTTTGCGGTGAAGACAGCCACAAAGTATTCATTCATTCTGCCTGTAATCTTTCTTCAACAGTTGTCCAACTACTTCTCATTCCATTTTCCTGCCTCTATTTAAATATATATTATCGGGCCTGGCATTTTAAAACAATAGCCTCTCATTTTTCAAAAATATTTCATTTGCTTTCTCAGTAACTTACATGATCATTTTTCCTTAATTTTGCTTTCCTTTTTCTTCTCCTTGCTCAGGAAAGTTTTCTAAAGGGCACCTTCTGGCTTCTTAGACAGTTTCCTTGACACTGCTCATTAACCATGCTGGCATCCTTGTGGAGTTGGTGGCGCCTTTTTAAAAAAAAAAAAATATATTTTTATTAATTTTCCAACATAAATTTATACCAAATTAAACATCCAGTTCTCACTTAATCATTCTTTTAGACTTCCATCAGCATGTCTGACAATTCTCCGTGTTGTCTCTTCATCTCACATTTCTCAATTTTATATTGCACTCTACCAATCTTAATCATATTGTATTTTTTAAGCAATATTTCTATCAATATTTTTCACAGAGCTTCTTGAAAACCATGGTGGCGCCTTTTTCGCTCTGATCTCCTGGAAACATCTCTCTATGCACAGACATTTTGTTGGCCCCTAAAGCCTGATTTTTATTTTTATTTTTTACCATTAGCACTCCTGTTGTATTTGATTATTCATGTCATCATGATGTAATTAATGATTTTATACCATGTTATATTAAGCTTTCCCGTGTATTGTACACTGCTAATTTTATACATATATATATATATATATATATATATATATATATGGGGATTTTTTTTCTGAATGGGAAAGGAAAAGGGAAAAACCTGCAGAGCACATTCAAGGAGAGTTTCTTGATAATCTCCCAAGATGTAAACTTGTTTATGTATGCCACGATGGCAGCAAGGATACTTTTGGCCCAGAAATGGAAGCAGCAGGAACTTCCAACATTGGAAGAATGGTAGACCAAGATGACAGAATACGTAGAATTAGCAAAGTTGACACGAAAGATCCGAAATCAAGGCGACGAGCTGTTTCAAAAGGACTGGAGCAAATTTATATTATATATAAAAGAACATTGTAAACATTTGAAAACGTTTGTAGGTTTGAGTTGAAATAATTTGTAATGCAAACATAGGGAACTGATTTACATTTAATGAGGTGAAGTTTATTAAGAAGGTAAATAAGTGGATATAGTAATGCTAAGATGTAAGCGATTATTTATGAAAGCCAGAAAGCGGGACGGGGGGGAGGTCGATGCTCAGTGTGAGCAATGCTTTTGGTTATCGAATTATGTAATGGAAGGTAATTATGATAAAATGTAAATTAAATAAAAATTATTATATATATAAAAAAGATAATATCCCAAGTGGTCTAAAGAGATTCAACCTTCTTAAGTGGGAAAGAGTTCCCTTCTTTCGACTTCCTCTTTCAGCTCCTCATACCTCCCAAGGGAGGGAAAAAAAGAGTTATGAACAAGGGGGCAGCAGGCTGGATGGGGGCTCAGAGAATTTGTGGGTGCCAGGGAGAAGGGGACCTCACAGGTACCACTGAGGCCATGAGCACCATGTTGGGGACCACTGGCCTGGAGAGTTGATGCTCCGTCTCTCATCGGAGGTCTCCAACCCCAGGCTGGACCACCATCTGGAGCTGGGAATTTTCTAACCCTGACTTCCAGGGACAGCCTCCCCCAGCACTAATACAGAGTTCCTTTTGGAGGATGGACAGGCTATACATTAAATGAAATAGTGTAAAAACTTTCCCATATATTATGTTTGTCTTCTCATTTATTGTTTACATTTGTATTCTACTTTCCCAAGGAGCATACGTAGGTCAGTCCCCTACAATGTAATATTCACAACGACCCTGCAAGGCAGGCTGGTTGGAGAGGTAGGGAGTGCCCGGCAAATGCTTTCACCACAGTGAGCTTAAAAAACGTAAGAAGAGCTGTATCAGGCCAAAAGGGGAGCCCATTTGGTCCAGCATCCTATTCTCATGGTGAGCAACCAGATCCCCCAATGAGATCCACCCACGAGAAGCAGCCTAGCACAACAGCCCTCCTCCCTCCAGTGGTTTCCAGAGACTGGTATCAGTGGCGTAGCGTGGGGGGTGCAGGGGGGGCCGGCCGCACCGGGCGCAACATCTGGGGTTAGGGCAAATCCACGGGTTAGGGGGCGCAAATCCATGGGTTAGGGGGCGCAAATCCACGGGTTAGGGGGTGCAAATTACTTGCCTTGCCCCGGGTGCTGACAACCCACGCTACGCCACTGACTGGTATTCAGAAGCATTCATTGCCTCCGACCATGCAGAACTGGTGTAGAGTCAGGGCCGAGTGGGGATTTGAACCCAGGTCTTCGCTGTGGGTTAAACCACAGAGCCTAGGACTTGCAGATCAGAAGGTGGCGGTTCGAATTCCCGTGACAGGGTGAGCTCCCGTTGCTCGGTCCCTGCTCCTGCCCACCTAGCAGTTCGAAAGCACGTCAAAGTGCAAGTAGATAAATAGGTACCGCTCCGGCGGGAAGGTAAATGATGTTTCCATGCGCTGCTCTGGTTTGCCAGAAGCGGCTTAGTCCTGCTGGCCACATGACCCGGAAGCTGTACGCCGGCTCCCTTGGCCAGTAAAGCGAGATGAGCGCCGCAACCCCAGAGTCGGTCACGACTGGACCTAATGGTCAGGGGCCCCTTTACCTTTACCTTCCTAACCTTAGCCCGAGACTGTAGCCACTATCCCACAAGGGCTCCCCCTTGAGGTTTTGTCTAGGAAGTTCCTCCTTTGTCATTCTCACTCTGGAATTGCAGCCGTCCTGCACCTGGGATTCCAGGTGTGGTCCGATCCTGGAAGATTCCACACTCCTTGCAGAGATTACCCACCTGCATGACTAAGCAAGCTCTCGTTAGCTGGTTATTTTCTCTCTCTCTCTGCTGACCGTGTAGAGAGCACAGCAGCAGACTGGGCTGCTGGTCTAAATGGCAGATGATGACACCTGCCCTCCCAGCCAGCGCTGCCCCATCTCTCTCCCGACCACCCCTTGATTCTGGCCGCTCCACCTGCAACCTCTAAAGCTCTGGCACAGGGCACCTCATGTCCCTGGTCTTAAAGCAGCCCCCAACAATTCTGGGACTGAGGGTGGGGAAATATTCAAGATCTCCTTGCCTGCGCTCATTTTGGTCTTGTGCTGCCTTAGAGCTAGATGGGCCAATGACCGAACTCTGTACAAGGCAGCTTACAGTGTTCCTGTTTAAACCAGCCTTTAATTCAGAACCATGAGGACTAGCATCTTGCTTCATTTTTCAGTGGAAGGGTCATAGCTCTGTAGTATAGAGAGCATCTGTGCTGCATGCAGGGGGCCCCAGATTCAATCCCCCAGTGGCATCACCAGGTAGGGCTGGGAGAGAACCCTACCCCAAATCCCGAAAAGCTGCTGCTGCTGCTGCCAGTCAGTGTAGTTGACAACACCGGGAAAGGATATTTCTCATTTAATTTGGTCCTTTATTCAGATCCAAGAGGACTAGACCCTTGCTTTATTTTTAGGAAAAGGAGCCCACAGGTCCCATGTGATATAAGATGGTCTCCTCTGTAATGTCTGTCTGGAAATCAAATGGTGGGGGTTGCATGCAGAGAAGCTGTGGATTTGTATCAGGGTGGAGAACCTGCAGCCTGCCAGATGTTGGGCTCCAAAGCTACCACCAGCCTCAGACTGCATGGTCAGTGGTCAGCAACATCTGGAGGGCCACAGATGCCTCACCTCAGCTGAAGCCAAGAATGACCAACACAGAAAGGACTTTAGGGTTTGATCCAGCTACAGGGTTCTGCTTATTTTCAGAGGGATGAACCCCCTCTCTGCCCTAGAGATCCCCAGAAGCCGTTGCAGGTAAAAATGGTCAATGCTGGGGGAAATGGAGGCAACATTGCCTGGTCTGAGCCAGGGTGCAGCCATCACCCTAGACCTAAAGCATGGGTAGGCAAACTAAGTCCCAGGGGCCAGATCCGGCCCAATCGCCTTCTAAATCCAGCCCTCGGACGGTCCGGGAATCAGTGTGTTTTTACAATAGTAGAATGTGTCCTTTTATTTAAAATGCATCTCTGGGCTATTTGTGGGGCATAGGAATTCGTTCATCCCCCCCAAAAAATATAGTCCAGCCCCCCACAAGGTCTGAGGGACAGTGGACAGGCCCCCTGCTGAAAAAGTCTGCTGACCCCTGCTCTAGAGCCACATGAAGGAAGCTATGTGCTGCTAAGGAAGCTGGCCTACATCAGAGCAGGTCATTGGTCTACCTGGCTCAGTACTGTTTACACGGACAGGGTTTGGGGGACAGAACCTGGGACAAGGTCCGATCTTCTGCCCCTGAGCCACGGCCCTTCCTTTACGAATAAACCAAGATCCCACTCAAGCTTCTGAACAAGGTTTGAAATGGCATCATTCAAAGCACAGGAGCCAACTTCTAGGGACCAAGGGGTCTTCACAGAGACCCCAATAAAATATTTGAGGGGCCACCCCCCAAAAGAAGTGGATGGCCATTGGCATTCAAATGGTGTGTGTGCACCAGATCTTGTGATTGATTATTCAGGGTGGGGCTTACCTGCGCTCCCCAATATTTTATTCACGTTGGCACCCCTGGAGTGAAGCTGCCTTATATTGGGTCATATCAATGGCCCACCTTCTTCAGTGCTGTCTACACTGACCAGCAGCAACGGCTCTCTAGGGTTGGGCTAGCAGCCTTTCCCCACCCGGGGATGGCACCGCGACCTTCTGCGCGCAAAGCAGATGTTCCGCTACTCATGCGCCCCCCTCCATCGCTCACGCTGCCAGCCCCCTCGGAAGACTACAAGTCCCATGGTGCCCTGCTGCCGCGTCTGCCTCCCACCCCCCCAACTGGGGCGAGGCAGGAGCTTCCCCTCTCCTTTGCAGCTGCGGGGGCAGCGGTGGTTTGCGGGGGGGGGGTATCCCCATCCTCTCCATCCCGCCGCGCGCCACCCTCGCGCCTCCTCCTGCGTTTCCTCCTCCCTCCCCCTCGCCCTCCCCTCTGCTGCTGCTGCTGCTGCTGCTGCTGCTGCCGCGGCTCGGCCCGCAGCGTCGATTCCCCCGCCCTCGCCCGCTCCCTCCCTCCCTCCTTCCTGCCCGGCCCGGCGGCGCACATGCGGCTGCAGCCCCCCCGACGGCCTCGCCCCGGTGCCAAAAGGATGCTGGCCGCCTCCCCCGGTGCCAGGAAGGGCGCCGAGGCCGGGTACCCGCTCCACTCCCTGGTGTGGCACAACCAGCCCCGCGAGCTGGAGGCCGAGCTCAGCTCCGAGCAGGTGGGTGTCCCTGGGAGCTGGCGGGGCCGGGCTTGGTGGGGGGCGGACGGGCGGGCGAGGGGAGGGCAGGCTGCCTGGGGTCCCACCCTAACAATGGAGAGAGGGGCTGATGCAATAGGAGGCGCCCGGCGCGGCTCCGAGGAAGCGCGCTCGCCATCCTTCGCGGGAAAGGGGCTTCCCCCGGTTTCTGCAAGAGAGAGAGGATGGATGAGGGGCAGGGAGGAGAAGGAGCCATGATTTGGGGGGTGGGAGGGAGGAGAGGCTGCAGGGAGGATTGGGGAGCTGTGGTAGCCCCAGGGGGGAAATTCTGTTGGGCACAGAATGGGCAAAGTAGGTGGGGGAGTTTTAAGATCCCCAAAAGAAAATAACAGTGTATTTTAATTGGGGGTGAGTTGGGGACAAGTTCATTGTCTTACAGGGGGGCTCCTTGCCCACCCTCTGGTGCCACCCATGTTTGGGTGCTCTTGATGTAGCCCCCCCTCCTACAAACACACAGATATTGCGGTTCCTGCAGCACTGTTGGGATATTAGGGGTTTGGGCATCAAAAGGCAAGGGGATAGAGGGACTTGAGTGTTGTGGGGTTTTTACCAAATGGAGGGCCCTTCTCCCGCCGCCTTCTCCCCCAATCTTGGCATCAGGAGCTCTCTTTCCAGGGTTTGGCACTGGCGACTGTGGCTTGGCACAAGCAGATCCATCCGCCACCCTGAAACCCTCTGGCAGCAAGCAGCCTTCAGGATCCTCCCTAAGGTGAGGAAAGCCATGGGGCTATTTTGGCATGCCTAAAAAAGAGAGAGAGAGAGACGTGGGCATGACGCACAGTAAAAGAGGGCACCTGAGCACGTGCAGAGAAGCCTTCGTTTTGATGCTGCAGAAGCATAATAGGACCCACCTCTTTGGAGGCTATGGGGCCTCAAGGTGGCCAAAGGAGTGGAGAGCCCTGATTTTCCTTCCTGCCCCCCCCCCCCAAATGAGAAAGAACTTAAGATCTAGCACCATGCTGGGGCTTAGCTGAATCCCATGCCCATTTCCACCACACCTGCTACTCGCTCCTTCCTCTAGCACAGCAAAAGCTGGAGGGTGGAAGAAACAACATTCCCGCTTATGATGTTTATTCGATGATGATGATAATTTTGCTATTTATACCTCTCCCATCCGGCTGGGTTTCCCCAGCCACACTTGTTTGGGGTTCATATAGTTACTTTATGCACTACCCAGTTTATTATTTTGCTCTACATTACTGGGGTCCCACTTCAGAAATTAATCATGTCCTGATGAGCCCCAATTCTGCTGGGGTTGCCTCTGATTCGCTGTCACGGAGGTCGTCACAAACACCTCCATCCTAGGCTAACCTGTGGCCCTCCAGGTGTGTCTTGGACTACAACTCCCATCATCCCTGACCATTGGTTGTTCTGGATGGGGCTGATGGGAGCCAGAGTCTTAACAGGTTAGCCACTCCTTCTTTAGGACACTGTTCCCCAGCCTAGTGCCCTCCAAAAGGCAAAAGCTGTACAGCACCTGCCTGGCATGCAGAGATGCCCTGGACAGCATCTCCAGGTGGGGCTGGGAGAGACCACCTGAAACCTTGGAGAGCTGCTGCCGCTCAGTGTAGGTGTAGATGGACTGTTGGTCTGAGTCACGACAAGGCAGCTTCTTGGACTGCCACTCTCACCAGCCCCAGCGAGTCTGGCCAGTGGTCTGGGATGATGTTGAAACTCACAAAATCTTTCCATTTTCTTACCGTTATCCCTCACCTTTCTTGCAACACACCTGCCAGCCCAGGTACAGACCAGATCCACACCGGCTTTGCTTCCCCTGTACTCTGAAGATGAGCAGCTCTGCTGGGTTAGCCAAACAGGGATCCTAGTTTGCGATGGGTAAGGCTAGCAGCACCTCTTGGCTCCAAACTGAACAGCTGTGTTCAAGGCTGTGTCCTCACAGTGCTGGAGAACAACAGCCTTCACCCAAGGCTTACAAGACTCTCTTGGCTTCCAAATGATGCTGAAAACAAGATGCTGAACAATATTTTATAAAATTTAGCCTGCTTCAAGCTTTTGGTAGAGAGGCAGGGTGATCGTTTTGGTGATCAGTAAGTACAGTCGTAACTTGGATCCTGAACGCCTTGGGAGTCGAATGTTTTGGCTCCCAAACGCCCCAAACCCTCAAGTGAGTGTTCTGGTTTGCGAACGTTCTTTGGAAGCCGAATGTCTTCTGCAGCTTCTGATTGCATGCAGGAAGGTCCTGCAGCCAATTGGAAGCCGTGCCTTGGTTGTCGAACATTTTCGAAAGTCGAATGGACTTCTGGAACGGATTCCGTTTGACAACCAAGGTGTGACTATCCATTAGAGAGCAATCAAGTTCCAAGCAAAGGAAACTTTCAATCTGCTGGTACCTGTAATATCTAAAGGTGGAACCTCCACAATCAGAGGAAGTATACCTGTGATAACTGGATACAAGGCTTCCTGGAAGTCCAATGCTTTGCTCAGTGCAGGGTCTGAGACCCAGGGTGGAAGGAGAGCATAACAGATGGGTGGTTTTAGCTTCAAGGGGAAGGGGAGAGACCTCTGCCTCCAGAGGTGTTCTGTTCCATCTTGTGTCTGAAAGCCCCTGTCGTGCCCCCTCCCTCCCGCAAGCATACTCTGCTTTAAAGCTTGGAAGCAGTGAACTGGGGAAGAGCTCTGGGCTTCCGGAAGCCCACAGCGAAGGACACCGAAGGCATCTGCTTAGCTGGCAACAGAAAACAGCTCAGCTTTTCCCAGCCTGGCGCTCTCAAGGTGTTTCGTACTACAGCTGCCATCAGCCCCAGCCAGCACAGCCGAGAGACGCTAAGGCAGATGGGAGTTGTAGTCTGAAAGATCTGGAAGGAAGCTGTCCATACAGGCCCTATCCTCCTCCTTGCTGACTTCTACAAGGTGTGATACTGAAATTGAGGAAACTGACAGCTCTGGCAACTGGTAGGCAGCAAAAAGGCTGTTAGGTGGAGGCTGACTGGCAGCGGACTGAGGTCGGTGGATAGTGTTGGCAGACCTTCAAGTCTGACCTAAAGTTTCCAGGTTTGCTTGACCCCCCTCTCCTGGTGGTGGTGGGCTTGAATCAAGCGTGTATATGATAACAACAACAACTTATTAAGAAGACTGTGCATGCATCTTGCCAGCTTCAGCGCGGCAGCCTGCAAATTCTAGAATAGACATTTTGTGAGGTCTGCCCAACCCCTGTCCCACTTAATCTCCGTTTCCAGGGCCGCCTTCTTTGGCAATCACTCGTAGCCGAGTAAGATTGTCTTCCATAAACACGGTTTTAACAATGAGTACGTAAGTGACTGTGGAGGCCAATTCTGGATCCACACATCCTTCCACAGTGGGGACATGGGTTTCCGGGCGGGAGTTGATCACGGTGAGGGTTTGCCAAGCGTGCCTTCCTCTTAGCTTGTTTCTCCCGTGCGCCCTGAGTTCGAGTGTCTTCAAAGCCCATGACACCTTTGGCAAAGGCTGTTCTCCAACTGAAGCGCTTGCAGGCCAGTGTTTCCCAGTTGTTGGTGCTTATACTACATTTTTAAAAAATTTGCCTTGAGAGAGTCTTTAAACCTCTTTTGTTGACCACCAGCATTACGCTTTCTATTTTTAAGTTCGGAATAGAGTAGTTGCTTTGGAAGACGATCATCGGGCATCCACACAACATGACCAGTCCAATGAAGCTGATGTTGAAGAATCATTGCTTCAACACTGGTGATCTTTGCTTCTTCCAGTACACTGACATTTGTTCTCCTGTCTTCCCAAGTGCTGTGTAAAAATTTTCAGAGACACTGTTGATGGAATCTTTTGAGGAATTGAAGATGGCGTTTATAAGTGGTCCATGTTTCAAAAGAATACAGTAAGGCTGATAGTAAAATAGCTTTGTAAAAAAGCATTTTGGTTTCCCTGCGAATGTCCCAGTGTGTTTCAATTGGGAGAAAGCTGCATTTGCAGAGCTCAGGCGATGCTGGATTTCGGCATCAATGTCGGCCCTTGTGGAAAGATAACTGCCCAGGTAGGAGAAGTGATCAGCACTTTCCAAGGTTACGCTATTGAGTTGAATTTGTGGCACTGCAGAGGGGTTATTTTGTACTTGTTGGTGCAGCACTTTGGTTTTTTTGGCTGTTGAGCAATAGGCCAAGCATTCTGTAAGCTGTGAAGATATCTAGGACGGTTTGGAGGTCATCCTCTGAGTGTGCACACACTACGTTGTCATCAGCATACTCTGTGACAGAAGTTACAGCAACCTGGGTCAGTCCCTAAGTCTCAGGCGAGGGCCCCAAAATCTCAGAGTCCGGGATACTCCTGACTTGATCACTCTGCTAAGGTCTGTTGGGGGCACTGCCCCATTTGTGACAGATGGATGAACCATCACTGCTGAAATCTAGGGCCTGATGCATGAATCTCAGACCCCTAAGGGCACAGCTCAGGAGTTGTTTGCCAGACCTCCTCAATTCCGGGTGAGATGTGTTTGCCACACCCGGATTTCCCCCTTTTCCTTAACAATGAACAGCGGTGAGGCGTGGCTGGGGATCTGCCGGCAAACAAACAAGATCACGCTCTGAGCTTTGGGGTTTATGATATTGACTCTCAGGGATAGATCTAGGGCAGGAGAGGATGGGTGGAGCCGTACAGGGGCATTCAGGTTCCTGTTTGTCTTCCGAGAGGCGTCAGGTGCCTTGTCTGTGCTGGGGGGGCAGTCAATGGTCTTAATTTGGCTTCTCTCCCCCTCACCCAACCTCCATCCCATTGTGCCTTACCCTCCAAATTTCAAAGTAACACAGGGCACACTGAGGCTGGTGGGAGTTGTAGTTTGGGTTGGCGCAAGTTGCTAAGAAAGCCGTCCCTTTGGTGGCCAGGATGGACATCTGAATATTCAATGCTGGCCAGCAAGAATCCGAAATGCACCTTGAGGCTGCTATTTACAATGGTTGTGTTTCGCCCTTTCTATAAGTGTGGTTCATTCATCGAGTCTCCTTCCATCAGAGACCAGCTGGGGACCTTCTGGAAAACTCACTAGTGTGCCCAGGAGAAACGGAAGCATTCCCCTGTTGTTTGTTCTTCTGTGTCTGGTACTCAGGTAGACTTGCTCTGGGTATGGGGGCTCTACTTAGCCGTTGTAGCCAAGGATAGAGATCTGCTCCTCCATAAATTTATGTCACCCTTTCCCCCCCCCCATTTAGTCTAGCAGTTGACACAACTTATTGTGAAGTCTCTTCAAGCATGCTTTCCTGAATAAATTACCACCCCCCCCAAAATTCTGCTGTTGACTAACTGCCAATTTTACTGGGTCCCCTGTCCAATGCTCTTGTATTGTGAGATACATGGAAGTGGACTGACATGAGTTAATGCCTTGGGTGAGGAATGCACTCTGCACAGACTCAGAGACTTAGTGGAAACTATGCTCTGTTTGCTGAACTTCTTCTTCTTTTTCCTCCTCTTCCTCTTTTTCCTAATTACTTTTCACACCAGAATTATTTCTGATTTGCCTGGCAAATGGTTCCTAAGCCCCAGGTTCGCTTTCCTGGTTTATAAAAGCAGAACTTCTCAGAACACTTATTGATTCGTGCTGCCTCCTGCCTCCCCTTTTTGCTGTTCGTTATTTTAAGGCCACTGTCTGTTATCTGTAGCAGATGATTCCAAATTTGCATAAATGCAAATAGAGCTGAGATCATGTTGATTAATTTCCTTATCTTAGAAATGGATTCACCAAAGAGCTGCCTGGGGGAACCAGAATTGTGTTATGCCAAACAAACTGACCCCACCCTATGATGTCCACCATTAAAGTTAGCCATCTAAGATCCCACATATCTTAGATATGTGTGGTTTGACTTGCCCCTAAGACTTGACACCAAGTGATGTTCAGGGTCTAGGAAGGATGCCTCTTCCCATTGGTGGGACCCAATGCTGGACTTTGGGAAGCAGCCCTGCCAGAAGGCGAAAGCTTCTGAGCATGTACAGAGTGCCCACCCCTCGCTACACTCTTTCCGAGAGGACAAATCAATCAAGGCACACAATTTCGTTTTGTCTAAGGAGCGAGGAGAGTTAATTGAAACTCGAGAGGGAGATTCTCTCTTTCTCAGTGCCACGCTCTTTTAATTACTTGAATGAAAAAGGTTTGTAATTAAAGGGAAACAACAGATCTTCCAGCAGTGGGAGTGGAAGATGGTACCAGGGATTATTTCAGCTTCTGGAGCAGAAAAGAGGGAAGAGGTGTGTTGCAGGTGAGGCAAAGGAAGCCAAGGACTTGTGAAGTCACACCCTGGGGAGTGGATATTGGGGTGTGGGAGTCAGGGCTGAGCTCTGCTTTCGAGCCAGGAAAGACACACACCCCCGCCGCTGTATCGGGCTATTGTGTACAAGTAGGGCTGCCATACGTCCAGATGTTCCTGGACATATTCGGAATACTACAGTCTGCAGCAGTGTCTGGGCAAAAATCGGGAAAACGTCCAGGAAAATCTGGACGTATGGAAGCCCTTGTCAGCGGTGCCTTTTTTTGGCCGTTTGCCCCTTAAAAAATATCTCCAAAACAGGTTGTTTTTGTTTTTTCGTTTTTGCAAAATAAATAAATAGCTCAACAGCTTTTCTGTCCCAATTTTCACTGTTTGAAATATGGCAACCCTAGTGTACATATTCTGGTCGCCTCGTCTCCCAAAGGATACTGTACAGGTAAAGGAAAAGGGACCCCTGACCATTAGGTCCAGTCGTGACTGTCTCTGGGGTTGCGGCGCTCATCTCGCTTTATTGGCTGAGGGAGTCGGCGTACAGCTTCTGGGTCATGTGGCCAGCATGACTAAGCCGCTTCTGGCGAACCAGAGCAGCGCACGGAAACGCCGTTTACCTTCCCGCCGGAGCGGTACCTATTTATTTACTTGCACTTTGACGTGCTTTTGAACTGCTAGGTTGGCAGGAGCAGGGACTGAGCAACGGGAGCTCACCCTGTTGCGGGGATTCACACCGCCAACCTTCTGACCGGCAAGCCCTAGGCTCTGTGGTTTAGACCACAGCACCACCCGCATCCTATATACAGTGGTACTTTGGGTTAAGAACTTAATTCGTTCCGGAGGACACGACTAAACAACAACAACAACAATAACAATAATAATAATATTGTTGGGGAGTCAGCCCCTTTGAGCAGAGTGAGGCTGACTTCTGAGTAAACAGGTACACGGTGGCCGAGTGACTCAGCTGATGCAAACATCACACAATCCTCAGTCCGCAGATTTGTATGGTTGCCTCCTGGTACCTGGAAAAATGCAAATAAAGCACAGCTCTTCCGTCCCCCTTCTGTGGCACGGCAGGGGGTGGGGAGGCAGAGAAAAGAATCGTTTGTTTTCTGCAAAATTTATCCTCTGCCTTCGATCACCCAGCATCCTTCCCGGGGCGGGGGGGGCAGCTCTCAAAAGAGCGCAGATCTGATGCAGGCAAGAAGGCAGCCGTCAAAACTGTGTCACGACACAGAACAAACGGGCTGGGATGGGTCTGGCCCTTGGCAACTGTCTCTTGGAAAGCCCGCCCCCCAAACTTGGCAAACTGTTTTCCTTTATGCTGCAGCCTGGAATGCTAGCAAGCTTCCATTATTTGCAATTAACACACACAAGTCCCGGAGGAGAGATTGTCGCCGCCTCTTTGCAGATCCCCCCTCGAGGGAACCATATCCGACACCTGCCCTGGCAGGATTTGAACCCTGAGAGAGGCAGCTTGGCTCTCAGGAGCCTCACACCATTGGCTGTTGTCCATCTACTACCAAGCCAGGCTCAAGGTCTTTGTATTAATTTACAAATCCCTGAGGAACTTGGGTTCAAGGTACCTTGTGAACCTCAGTGATATCACTGAGATCACGCGCAGGAACATTGTAAGTCATTCCCCAAGTTGGCAAGTTCTTTTGACAGCATCAAGAAACCGAGCCTTTAGTGTCTTTGGCCTAGTCCTGTGGAACCCTCTGCCACTAGAGATTCTGAAAGCTTGTATTTCACTAGGCTTATGCAGGCATTTAAGAAGACATATTTCCGTTATCTCAGGTGTCTCAGACGTAAGTTCTGCTGGTCCAAACAAGCTTGTTAGCAAATGTACATAAGCTGTTGGATGATTTATCTCTTAAGACAGTGTATGTTAAAATTTCATCATCTATCAGTTGATCCAAAGTCAATATGCCCACTTCCATCCAATGTTTCCATATCACCATCTTTCCCCCAGTTTTTAAAGTTTAATTTTAAAGTTGGGTTTCCCCACAAAGTCAGTTTTAGCATGGGAAAAGGTGTCCAATCTATTTTTACTAGACATTGCATTCTACAACTTTCTAACTGGCATAATTGTTTCCAGAGATTCATGAGTTCTAACGTATTTTGATCCTAATACTGTCCATCAAAGGTGTTATTATATATGTGCATTCCAAAGTTGCCCAGATCAGAAAATTAACACCAGTTGTTGGTTTCCAGTATTTAATACTTGGCAATAAGTAAGCATGATGATGTAGCTCTATATTTGGAATACCAAGCCCTCCTTAATTAAGTTGTAATTGCATTTTCTGTAAATATATTATCTGAGTTTAGGAACCCCATAGAAATTTTCTATACAAAGAAAATTGCCAAAGGGTATGGTTTAATGACTTTCATCCATCAATATCTGAAGAAACCTCACTATATATTTTATTTATATTGCATTTTAGTAACAGAGTTATATCTTTTGGTATTGTTGTTTAGTCGTTTAGTCGTGTCCGACTCTTCGTGACCCCCTGGACCAGAGCACGCCAGGCACTCCTGTCTTCCACTACCTCCCGCAGTTTGGTCAAACTCATGCTGGTCGCTTCGAGAACACTGTCCAACCATCTCGTCCTCTGTCGTCCCCTTCTCCTTGTGCCCTCCATCTTTCCCAACATCAGGGTCTTTTCCAGGGAGTCTTCTCTTCTCATGAGGTGGCCAAAGTCTTGGAGCCTCAGCTTCAGGATCTGTCCTTCCAGTGAGCACTCAGGGCTGATTTCCTTCAGAATGGAGAGGTTTGATCTTCTTGCAGTCCATGGGACTCTCAAGAGTCTCCTCCAGCACCAGAATTCAAAAGCATCCATTCTTCGGCAATCAGCCTTCTTTATGGTCCAGCTCTCACTTCCATACATCACTACTGGGGAAACCAGAGCTTGAATTATACGGACCTTTGTCAGCAAGGTGATGACCTTTTGGTATAGACATACCTAAATGGATTCTGAACAAATGCAGAACTGATACTCTTTAAATGGATGGGTGAACAAATTTTCACCAGATTGGCATCAATTAGCTATCCTTCCACCCTGGACCAGTTACGTAATAGAATATCCTGATATTTTAGTAAAGGCATCTGTCATTTGCATCAATATGGGAATAGTAATATGAGGAATAAACAGAAGAATATCATCTGTAAAAAAAAGCAGTTTCTATCCAACTGAATTATGTAGATCTCCCTCTGTTTTCTCATAGCACAAACCAAGGTTTCCATGCAGATATTGAAAAGCAAGCGTGGAAGTGGACATTCTTGCCTAGTTCCTCTAAATTGTGCAGGAGTAGCTGACAACATGCTTGTGTAATATTCAGTGCGTCTGTCTAGAAAGGTGTTATTTTTTGCAAGCTGTTGATTCCATGGGGCACCGAGGCAGAGATGAACCAAGAAAAAGCGAAGGGTTCTCTCTGCCCCAAGGATGCTGACCTCATCCTTCCTTTCTCCCAGCAGGTGGATATCGAACAGCTGGACCCCCGAGGGCGCACCCCCTTGCACCTAGCCACCACCCTGGGGCACCTAGAGTGCGCCCGAGTCCTCCTGCGCCATGGGGCGGACGTGGGCAAGGAGAACCGCAGCGGCTGGACAGGTGAGTCTCACCTCTTCCGCCTGGGAGTTGAAATCAGCGTTGTGGGGGCAGGGGCAGGCTGCCAGTTTGTTTGGGACAGCCTGATCTGCACTGGCTGGCAGCAGCAGGCCAGGGAAGGGGCCAGGAATGGGGTGGGCCCGATCCGGCCAAAATGAAGTACCACCCTCTAGATTGAAATGTTCGTGCTTCAGTCTTTCCCATTGATATAGTGCTCTAGTTTGGCTGGATCACGGCACAAACCACAGTTCTGCATATGCTTACTCAGAAGTAAGCCCCACAGTGTCCATAAGAGCCTCCTCAATATCTTGCTATTTATCTATTTATTGCATCATCATCCTTATTATCATTTCAATATATCACCCTTTATCCGATTATCCCAAGGCGATGTACAATGTTAAGAACATAATTTACGCAGCACAATAATAAAAACAATGATAAAAACATAACACAGAGCGTAATAATAAAATAATCATCCTAGCAGTCCCTCCCACAGGCCATAAGATTATTTAATGGCCATAGGCCTGGGACAAGAGATATGTAATGATGGCGCCAGGCGAGCCTCTCTGGGGAGAGCATCCCACAATTGGGGAGCCACCACAGAAAAGGCCAGGTCTCATGTTCCCACCCTTTGAGCCTCTCCGGGATGGGGGACATAGAGAAGGGCCTCAGATGCCAAGCGCCCAGTCTGTTTGTAAGGAGAGAGGTGGCCCTGGACGTGTTGAGGTCCTGAGCCATGTAAGGCTTTATAGGTCAGCACCAGCACTTTGAACTGGGCCTGGAAACTAATCGGCAGCCTGTGCAGTCAGTCCAGGATTGGCGTTATGTGCTCAAACCATCTTGTTTTCGTGAGCAATCTGGCCTTTGAATTTTGTACCGGCTGAAGAAACTCTTAAGAAACTCAAGGTGGTTTATGTGGTTCTTCCCCCACAATATCCCTGTGAAGTAGGTTGGAGGCTGAGAGGCAGTGAGCTTTGTGGCTGAGTGCAGGATTTGAACTCTGGTCTCTCCCAGGTCCTAGTCCGACATTCTAACCACTAGGCCACGCTGGCTCCATGGTAAGTGTGCTTTGGACTAGAGACTTAGACTGAAATCCCACACACCAGAGGGCTTGGTGTGTGTGTGTGTGTGTGTGTGTGTGTGTAAACGTGGCCCTCACAGACTCTCTGTGTGGCCCTTGGGACTCTCCCCAGACCACGCCTCTCACTGGCTCTACTTTACACCTTCCGTGAGTGCTTTTGCCCACCTGAAAATGGCTCCCTGAACTCTGTCCATGCCTCTTGCCTCGCCTGGATGGAGGACAGGGAGGAGTGTGCAGGTGTAGAAGCCAGGCTCCTATATAAAGGTAAAATTTGCATGTGTTGCCCTGCCCATTCTTGGATCCTCTGGCCCTGCCCACTGTGGTCGTGTGGCCCCCAAAAAGCTGTCCAGAAGCGAATGCGGCCCTTGAGCAGAAAATAGTTCCCCACCCCTCGACGTACGCAGTTAGCTGGGAGCAAGTCCCATAGAACGCAGCAGGGCTTACTTCCGAGTAAATTTGCCTGGGACGGCGCCACTGCCTTCCTCTACCAGCGCCCATTTACTGCCCTAATTAAAATGCCTTTGCCTTTTAGACGGGTGAAAGCTTTGATCTCTTTACCGCCCTACGGCAATAAATATTTGATTTGTCGCTTTTACAAATTTATTACGTGGCTTTGTTTTCTTTCAACCTCTCGCGACTCTGTGGTTTTCTTGATGTGGGTGGGAGTGTTCCTTAACTGCTTTGAAAAATTATTTAGGGAATTTGCCATATGAAACATCGAAACCGCCGAGGTGTCCTTGGCGTAAATGGTGCATGTCCTTCCAGAGATTTTGCCTCCTATAATCACTTCCAGCTCGGCTTCCAGGATGCTGAGCCAATTATGAAATTAACACACTTGGATGGAGTTGCGCTTCTCTGCGAAACGACAAGCCTTGAAACAAGCAGGCAGAGCCAGATTTCTTCAAACCAGCTTTTGCTCTCGTTGGACGGCCCAGTTCAACCACAGCTGACGTGCGACCTGTTTTTAATTCTCAGTTTCTCTGTTTTAAATAATGGGTTTGTTGGTTTACTTCTGACCAGTTTCACTTTTCAATTTTTTGCTTTGTGGTCTACTTTATTTATTTACTGTTTCCTTCAAGGAATTTTGTTGTTGTTGTTTAGTCATTTAGTCGTGTCCGACTCTTCGTGACCCCCTGGACCACAGCATGCCAGGCACTCCTTTCTTCCACTGCCTCCCGCAGTTTGGTAGCTTCGAGAACACTGTCCAGCCATCTCGTCCTCCATCGTCCCCTTCTCCTTGTGCCCTCCATCTTTCCCAACATCAGGGTCTTTTCCAGGGAGTCTTCTCTTCTCATGAGGTGGCCAAAGTCTTGGAGCCTCAGCTTCAGGATCTGTCCTTCCAGTGAGCACTCAGGGCTGATTTCCTTCAGAATGGAGAGGTTTGATCTTCTTGCAGTCCATGGGACTCTCAAGAGTCTCCTCCAGCACCAGAATTGAAAAGCATCAATTCTTCAGTGATCAACCTTCTTTGTGGTCTAGCTCTCACATTTGGGAAAACCATAGCTTTAACTACACGGACCTTTGTTGGCAAGGTGATGTCTCTGCTTTTTAAGATGCTGTCTAGGTTTGTCATTGAAGGAATTCTTTTAAAAAATAATAATAATATTTTTATTAAATTTCCAAAACAGACACATAAAATTCCAATGCATTTAAAAAAGATATTTCTTTTCTTTTTTTTTTTTATTTCCCAGCCCATTTTCCGTGGTGTTTTACTTATCTCTCCTTTGCTGCACCTTATCTTAACTCTTTTTAATATCATAATCATCACAATAGCCTCCAAGGAGTTCAAGGTGACGCGCACCAGTCTCCCCCTCCTCATTTAACCCTCACAACAACCCTGTGAGGTAGGCCAGGCTGAGGGGCAATGAAGAGCCCCCAAGGTCACAGGCAGTGAGTTTCATGGCTGAGTGGGGGGATTTGAACCCGGGTCTGAGTCTGACACTCTGATTCCAGGGTGGCTCTTTTCCTGCCTGGGGGCGGGGAGGTGAATAAATTTAAGGATGGCCATCTTCAAAGAGAAGAGGAGAAAAGCTTGTTTTCTGGAGGAAAGGACCTGAACCCATGGTTTCAAGTTGCAAGAAATGAGATTCCAACTAAACCATGGGAAGAACTTTATGCCAATGCCCCCCCCCCAGCCCCTGACTCACCTTTGCTCTTCCTCCACAGTCTTGCAGGAAGCGGTGAGCACCCGGGATCTGGAGCTCGTTCAGCTGGTGCTGCGTTACCGTGACTACCAGCGGGCCATCAAGCGCCTGGCCGGCATCCCCCTCCTGCTTGAGAGGCTGCGCAAGGTAGCCGGGGGGGCTTCCTTGAACTCGTCGCCATCGTCATCCCTAAGGGAGAAGAAAAGTACTCTCCTGGTTGTCTCTGCTGCCGGTGGTTTTCTAGATTGTAACCCCCTCAGGGCAGGGACCTATAGCCTTTTGTTGGAAATAAATGCATCCCGTCCACTGCCTGTTTCTCCTCTCTTCCTCTGTTGGACTACAACTCCCATCAGTGCCAGCCAGAGTGGTCCAGAGTGATGGGAGCTGGAGCCCAACACAGGTGTGAATGTTCCCGTTTGTTAATTCCTGGGGGCTTGAGCTGTTGTTAAAGGCAGAGGAGTCAGGGTTGGCAAAAAAGTTGGCAACCCTGGTTATACTGTACATTTAAATGAATGAGTCACAGAGAGAGAGAGAGAGGTGAGAGTTTTTCAAGCCTCATACCTAGAAGACTGGGCTACAGCTGAGCCAAGAGTGAACCCAGGCATCCGGCGTCTCTTTGACCTCTGTAGCCCATGACCTTTGACCTCTTCTCTCCTTACACCAGGCTCAAGATTTCTACGTGGAGATGAAATGGGAATTTACAAGCTGGGGTATGTTTGCATGCAGAATAATAATAAAAAGTAACTGTAGGATTAATAATAATAAATGTAACAACATTAATAATAACTGCTTTGGGTTCATTTGGGGATGAGGTTGTGGGCTCCCCCTCCCGTCACTGAAAGCAACATGCCCCCATCCCCATCCTGCCTTTCCCCCCATTAAAAGTGATATCAAGACTTCAACATAAGCCGGGGTTTATCTTCCACCCTCAGCACCTTCTGTGCATCCTTGGGATAATTCAATAACACCTCTGAACATGCACAGAGTCCTTTCCCCCCACTTTGGGGTTTCAAAGCCAGGCTTTTAGGGGGAGCTCTGAGCCATGGATGGCGACCCGCTTTGCCCCAGCGGGCGAGATCTTTATTTATATAGACCGTTGTTCCATTAAAAATCAGCAAAAATACATAAAGCCATGCAGCCAAAACCAAAATGAAAAGTTAAAACCAGGCAGGGTAAATTAGGAGATGATGCAGAAGCACTGACACCTAATGCTGCCTCTCTTCCCCTTCCCTCGGCAGTCCCCCTGGTCTCCAAAATCTGCCCCAGCGACACGTACAAGGTCTGGAAGTGTGGACAGAACCTCCGGGTGGACACGACGCTCCTGGGCTTCGACCACATGACGTGGCAGCGCGGCAGCCGCAGTTTCATCTTCCGAGGACAAGGTTGTTGGGAGCTCGGCTGAGCCACTTCGCGTCCCGGGGCCCCGTAGGGAAGGGAACTTGAGGAAGGAGGGAGAGTCAGGGGCCACACTTTCCCGTTGCGGAAAGTCAGTGCTTTTGGGGGGACTGCAGGAGTGCATGGTGGTGAAACGGGGCACAATTATATTGTGATGAGTTATATAAAGTAGGTATTGATTGTATAGTTGCTCTGCATTCCTAACCTGCTCTAAGGGCCTTGAGGCAGCAGACACCTGCCTGTCGCCTCCACAACAACCCTGTGAGGTAGGCTAGGCTGAAGGGTGAAGAGAAGCTTGTTCCTGAAGTTGTACTGGTGCATCTAGCAGCTTTGCAGCTGCAATTGCTACAATTTGTGTGGGGTTTTTTGTTGTTTGATACTGAGGGGTATACACATTATCAAAGAAATAAATAATTTGGGGGTTGGGTTGCACCCCATGGTGGCTGTTGCCCTTTGGGCATGGATGGGGCAGAAGGCAGGGAGCCCGACAGCAGGTGGCGCCAGAGCCAACTTACCGTATTTTTCGCTCTATAACACGCATCTGACCATAACACGCATGTAGTTTTTAGAGGAGGAAAACAAGGAAAAAATATTCTAAACGAAACAGTGGATGTATGATTTTTATGGTTCATGCTGTGGCCACAGACATGTGATCTGACAGTGAGTTTGGGGTAGCCCAATGCAAAAATCCTGAGGATCCATGTGGATCCATGCTTTGTAACGTTTTTGCGCCATTGCGGCCCCATGAAACAGTGGGTGCATGTGTGTTTTTTGGTGCAGGCTATAGCCATGGAAATGCTATGTGATCTGATGGTGAATTTGGGGTGACCCAGTGCAAAAATCCTGAGGATCCATGTGGATCCATGCTTTGTAACCACGTTTTAAGTGGGGAGGGAAGGAAAAGAACTCAAGGGACAAGGAGCACGCGTGGGGTGTGTGGAGAAGGAGCTTTTCTGCGAGCTGAGGGGTGGGGGGAAGAGCACTGTTGCTTTAAAGGTATACTTAAGGTATTTGCCCTGTGCCTGGGTTTTTTTTCCATTTAACAGTTTGCAGCCTTTTCCTTCCGCTCCTTGTTTTGAGGCAGAATAGATTTGAGCAAGTGAGGAGGACTTGGATTGCAGGGGATTCGCCATTAGCTGTGTAAAAGCGCTCCTCCTTGCAGCCTGAATGATAAGCAGCCACCAGCAGCAATAGAATGGAGCACAAAAAAGCGGTAGGGGCACTAGGACCCAGGCAATGCTCAAATCTATCCTGCCTGAAAATAAGCTGCTCCATCCCCGCGGATCAGCTGAGACGCGGGGGGGGGGGGGGATTTGCGAAGTTTCCCCCTCTCCCTCATGCCCTCCCCAGCCTTTTTTTTTACTTCCTGGTTTTCACTGCGCTGGCTCAGAGCTCGAGGTTGGTTTTATTTTGCTGCTGGTTGCTTAAATTTTATCTTTCCTGCCATCCCTCTGCAGCCTCACTGCTCTGTTTAGAGAGCGCACGGACTTTTGCTAGCTCCGTCCCTCCTCCCGTGTAAGCGGCTGCTGCCGGCTTTGCTGCCATGACTCTCCTTCCCTCCCTCCTCCCCGGCTCCAGGTCGCTTTAAAGCAAGCAAAGCGAGAGCCTCCTAGAGTGTGTAAGCGGCTCCCGCTTTGCTTGACTGATGGCAGCCATGGCTCCGATCCGTGCATTCGCTCCATAACACGCACAGGCATTTTCCCTTACTTTCTAGGAGCAAAAAAGTGCGTGTTTTGGAGCGAAAATTACGGTACTCCTGTTTTGTCCCCATCTTCCTCCTCCTTCTGTGTTCTCACTGGGACTGAAGGAAGCTGGCAGCCCCAGAGACCGGCAGGCAGCAAGAAGGCAGCTGGTTGTGGGGTGGCTGAGATCAGACCGAGGATGGTGGGGCAGTGCCGTATTTTCCCTAAGGGACCGCACACTCCACTGGTTTCCCCTTTGGCCAAGCCAGATTGTCAGGATACATCCCTCTCAGGAGGGCACCGGTCATTTCTCTCTCTTCCTCTGCCCCGCAGACAGCAGCGCTGTCGTGATGGAGATTGACCACGACCGGCAAGTGGTCTACACCGAAACGCTGGCGCTGGCCGCCCACGACCGGGAGGGACTCCTGGCCATGGTGCAGCCCACGGAGGAGCAGGTGATGGGCCGCCTCCTGGCCCCCGTGGTCGCCACACAGTTGGACACGCGCAACATTGCCTTTGAGAGGTGAGCCAGGATCGCATCCTCTGGAGCAGCGGGAAGGGAAACCTCTGCCCTGCAGGCCAAATGTAGCCCAAGCCACGCCCTCTTCCCCAGGCCATGCCCTCTCCTGAGCCACACCCCTTTCCTGGCCCCTCGTCACCCCTCCTTCACCCTCTCCTTGAGAGTTTTCGCCTGATCGTTCCTCTTTTCCTGGGCTGGAAGGAGCAGAGAGAGGCATGTGTCAGTGTCAAGGTGGGTGCCGGGAGCAGGTCAGCCACAACTCACAAGGTGTCGGAGAAGTTGACTCTTTAGTCAAAGAAACAAAACAGTGCAGGCTTAGTGGTCCCAGCAACTCTTGCCAGCAGAACTTGCCCCAAGGAGGCAGTTGCGAGGCCTCGCCTTTCCACAGCTCCCTAAATCTCCTCTTCCCCCAGGTCTTTTCCAAGCAGTCTGAGGCTCCTCCATCTTGCCTGCCTTTGCTACGCCCTCTTCATACCTCTACTGGTTCTGGGCGGTCAGGGGGAGACAAGCTGGTCCCCGGCCTTTTCAGCAGCCTGCCTCATCTCTGCCTCTTGACCCCCCCCCCTCCTCTCCAGCCTCTGCTTCTGCCTCTGATTCTGCACTGCTCTCTGCCCCAGCCTCTTCTTGCTCACCAAACCCTGTTGCCTCTTCACCTTCCAACACCTCCTCTTCCCAGTCCGCTCCCTCTTCTCCCTCTGACCCCTCATCCTCGTCCCACCACCACTCCCCTGGCCCTGAGCCTTCTCCCCTTGGGGGTTCCCCAATTGCTGCCTTCTCCCACTCCTCTGCATCCAGCCAGTCCATGACAGAGAGAGTAGAAGCTCTCCTACTAGACAAAGAGAGAACTTTCAAGCATTGCTCCGCCTCTTTTGCCTCTGGGATCTGGCCCCTGAGAGGCTGCCCAGGAGAACATGTGGCCCTCGTTTTGAAAATCCTGGGTTGGGTTGAGTTGTGAGAGCTCCCCTTGTAGACGTCTCCAACCAGCGTCTCCTCCAGCTGATTGCTTCCACAGTGGATGCCTGTTCTTCTGCGCCTGGAAGAGGAGCTGCTACACAAAACAAATGAAATACCGTGAAAATCCCTGAAACAAGAAGTAATCGACTAGAAATATTATCTCATAGAAATAAACTAAATAATAAAAATCAAAACGTTTAAGGGAAAATTTAGAGAAACCTAGAATTGTACAAAGCCTTAACGGGATGCTGGCTACAAACCTCGTTTTGTACAATTCTAGGTTTTTCTAAATTAAACTTTTTGAAACTTCTCGTTTCAGGGATTTTCACGGTATTTCATTTGTTTTGAGTAATTTCTTGGTTCCGTGACTTTTTTCTCCTGGAAGAGGAGCGGCTGCTCTTGGCATCCAAATCGCACCCAAGACTGGGCTCCACCTGGCCTCTCCCCATCTTCCTCTTTGAACTGGACCCACGAAGTTGAGTGGCGATTTATTCTGTGGCCGGGAGAGAGAGCTAAGCTCCACCTCTGCTGTTGTTTCACCTCTCCCTTCCAGGAACAAGACGGGTATTTTGGGCTGGAGGAGCGAGAAGACGGAGGTGGTGAACGGGTACGAGGCCAAGGTGAGTTCCGGTCCGGGCGAGTATCTTCGCAGGAGAAGGGTCTTTGGGTAGAGAATGCAAAGGACCGTACAGTCGGGGCGATGGAGGGAGAGAGCTTTATCGCTGAAGACGAGGAGCTTGAAGCTGCTGCAGGGAATGTTGGGAGCCAAGGGAAGTTGTGCTTTCCCAGAGCCACCGGCAGCAATCTTTGGCATTTCCCCTGCCTCCCTCTTCAGGTTTACGGGGCTTCCAATGTAGAGCTTATCACTCGGACGCGGACTGAGCATCTCTCGGAGCAGCACAAAGGAAAAACCAAAGGTAAGCCTTTTGACCTCTCCTTGCGGGGGTCTTCCAGGGTGTACAATCCTGATACCAAAGAGCCGCACTGCCTCTGAGGGTGATCCAGTGGATTTGTGGTGGACGAACCACCCACCTTTTAACCGATTGCCAGTCCAGTTAAAAGTCAAGGGCTGTAGCTCAGTGGCAAGTCCCAGGTTGAGTCTCCAAAAGCATCTTCAGGTAGGACAAAACCCCTCGCTGGGAAACCTGGTGAGCCGCTGCTGCCAATCAGTGCAGGGAACACTGGGCTTGATGAGACCAACTCAGCCCAAGGCAGTTTCCTATGTGTAAATGCTCTACCGCTGAGCTGCGGCCCGTTCTCAAAGTCTCAGAGATGGGATGAGGGCTGATGACCGAGAGCAGTGAGAAAGCCACAGGTTCCCAGCCCGGGAAAAAGCTCTACTGGTGTGTTTGTCTTTTACAGGCGGGAAAACCCCTCTCCAGTCCTTCCTGGGCATTGCCGAACAACACGTGGGCCCCAACAATGGGGTGAGTAATAAGTGGGGGCAGCAGGTATGGGGGACACTGCACCCCAGAGGCCAGTTGAAGGCTCCTTTTGTTGTACAGTGGTGCCTTGGTTTAAGAACAGCTTAGTTTATGAATAACTTGGATTAAGAACGCTGCAAACCCGGAAGTAGGTGTTTTGGTTTGTGAACTTTGCCTTGGAAGCAGAACATGTTCCGCTCCCTGTTGAGTGTGTTCCATTTGTAAATTGAGTCCCCCGCTGCTATGGGAAAGCACGCCTTGGTTTAAGAACGCTTTGGTTTAAGAATGGACTTCCGTAACGGATTAAGTTTGAACATTAGTGTATTCGTTTTGTTTTGTTTGTGTTAAAGAAAACTTAATAAAAAGCATTTTAAAAAAAGAAAGACTAAGAGATCTGAGTGTGGGGTTCTTGTGTAATCTCACTGTATACAAATGACAATAAAGTATTTCAATTCCAGTTCCATTCTCTCTCCCCGCAGGCTCTCATCACGCAAACTTTGAGCCATGCCAACCCCACAGCCATCACGCCAGAGGAATACTTCAACCCCACTTTCGAGCTGGGCAGCCGAGATATGGGGCGCCCCATTGAACTCACCACCAAGACGCAGAAGTGAGGCTGGCTGGCTGGGTGGCAGGGAGGGAGGGTGGGAGGGAGGGATAGAGACCCTCCTTTGAGTGGGTTGGAGGTGAAGGACAGCCCAGGGCTCACAGTCTCTCTCCCCCCCCCTTGGGCTTCTCTGTCTCCCTCCGTCAGGTTCAAGGCGAAGTTGTGGCTCTGCGAAGACCACCCTCTCTCGCTGGCTGAGCAGGTGGCCCCCATCATTGACCTGATGGCCGTCAGCAACGCCCTCTTTGCCAAGCTGCGGGACTTCATCACTCTGCGCCTGCCCCCGGGCTTCCCTGTGAAAATCGGTGAGGAGACCACTACCCCACCGTCCCGGAAGAGCTGGGCTGGTTGGTCCTTGTCCTTCACGCTTGGGCATTGCAGCGGGTTGGTCTACGTGACCCTCGAGGTCCCTTGCAGCTCCACGACTTTACAAAGTGCTCCTTTCACTCCGGGCAAGAGAGCCCAGAAATCATGGCGTTGGAAGGGGGTCCCAGGGTCATCTAGTCCAACCCCCCTGCAGTGCAGGAATCACGGCTAATTTTGGGCGGGCAGGGCTGTAGACAACACTGGGTGTGTTCACATTCGTGGCCTGAAATGCAGAGAGGTCATCCCATCTGTCCTCGGCTGGATTTTGAACTGCATTTACGCTGAGGTTTTCTCATCAATATAGGGACTGGAGATGTCACACCCAACATGCAGGGCTTTTCTTATTCTTTCCCCCCTGTAACACCCCCCCCCCAATTCCTATTCACAAACCTGTCATCTGCCCCATTGGAGGCGCACTCCATTGTCTTCAGAGACAGATGGATGCCAACCCAGATAGGACCTTAAGGTCCACAAATAACAACACTTTGGAGGTCCCAAGCCTCAAGGAGGTTAGATTGGTCTCAACTAGGGCCAGGGCCTTTTCAGCACTGGCCCCGACATGGTGGAATGCTCTGTCACAAGAGACTAGGGCCCTGCGGGATTTGACATCTTTCCGCAGGGCCTGCAAGATAGAGCTGTTCCACCTGGCCTTTGGTTTGGACTCAGTCTGACCCTTATGTTTCCCTACCCTTACGGTCTTGATTTATCAGCTACTTTAAAATGAGGCTACAATTTAAATTGCATTTTAACCTGTATTTTAAATTGGGTTTTTTTTTTCTTTTCTCCTCCCCTCTCTTTTTCTCCTATTATGTTTTTACTGTGATTTTGTTGGTGTTAGCCGCCCTGAGCCCAGGGAGGGCGGGGTATAAATAAAATGTATTATTATTATTATTATTATCATCATCATGCCTATACAAATCGGTGGCTCTACTCTGAGTAGGACTAACATTCCATAAAACCCCTAATCTCTCTCGTTCTCTCCCCACCCGGCTAGAAATCCCCATTTTCCACATCCTCAATGCCCGCATCACCTTTGGAAACCTCAACGGCTGCGATGAAGCCGTGGTCTCAATCCGAGGGGCCAGCAGCCCTGGCAGTGACGCCCCGTCGCCAGGCAGTGACCGCTCCAGCATAAGCAGCTCCAGCTCTCTTGGTACGTTGGGGGGCAGAGGAGGAACATAAGGGGAACCTGCTGGATCAGGCCCATGTCCCATCTGCTTCAGCCTCCTCTTCTCACAGTCGCCAACCAGATGCCCCAAAGCGAAACCCACAAGGAGGACTTGAACACAAGACCCCTCTCCCCTCCTGCGGTTTCCAGCAACTGGGATTTAGAAACTTCGCTGCCTCTGTCTGTGTAGGCAGAGCAGAGCCATTGTGGCTGGCGGCCATCGACAGCCCTTCCCTACTCTACAAATTTGTCCTTATAAACCCATCTTGGTTGGTGGTTGTCACTGCCTCCTGTGGCAGTGAGTTCCATAGATTAGCTATGTGCTGTTTGAAGAAACAGCTGGGAGCCTTTGAAGGGGGGGGTCCCCTCAGCTGTATGAGGCATGAGGGAAATAGATGTAAAAGGGGGGGCTTTTAAAGGGAGTGGAGGGGGCATGAAGCAAGATACAAAATCTCCAATGCACTCAGAAGGAATCATAACACCACTTAGGGGCCATGTGCCCAAAATTGCTTCAGAAACAAAATTATAATAATCAGTGCAGTTTGGAAACAAGTGTTTAAAATCATCTTCTCCTTCTACTTCTACTTCAGCCTTCAGCAACAATCACTCGTAGCCGAGTAAGATTGTCTTCCATAAACACGGTTTTAACAATGAGTCCATAAGTGACTGTGGAGGCCAATTCCACACGTCCTTGCACAGTGGGGACATTGGTTTCCAGGTGGGAGTTGATTATGGTGTGGATTTGCCAAAGGTGCCTTCCTCCTAGCACATTTCTCCCTTGCGTCCTGAGATCGAGTGTCTTCAAAGCCCATGACACCTTTGGTAAAGGCTGTTCTCCACTGCAGTTTCGAAAGATGCAGCCCATCTTGATTCAAGATGGCGTCTGACCATCTCCAAATACAGGCAGGCATCTGCTCCTTGGTCTAGGAAGCTCTCCTGCAAAACCTGATTCCAGCAAACAGAAAAACCACCTTCCAAAATATAGAGCAGATCCATAGCGGAGGAAACCAGAGGAAACTAAGGGCAGAAGTCCAAGGCCCCATTTGGCAGGGCAAGGGAGAGGGCGCAGGTACATTTTCCAGGGCTAGGGAGGAAGAGGAGCAAGGCGTGATGAAGCGAGACCTCTTTGGCAGGGGGGCTGTGCTGTGGCTTTGATCCTCTCCACCCCCCCAGGTTCCTGCCGGTGCTATGAGATGGACCCGTCTCTATTCGAGGCCCCGCGAGGCTACAGCGTCATTGGGACCCATCCGGAGCCCCTGCGGGGAGAAGACGACGACGACCTCCTCCAATTCGCTATCCAGCAGAGTTTGCTAGAAGCTGGGAGCGAGTATGACCAGGTGGGCCGCTCCATCCCTCCCCTGTTTCCCGAGACCGGAGCTGTAGGGCTTGGGGGATCTGTTATTCTGCATGCAGAAGAGTCACTGGCAGACCCTCCCTTCTGGCGTCTCAAAGGACCTCCAGGAGCCTGGCTGGAGGGGAGAGCTTTGCGTAGGGGAGAGCGAGAGTAATCTGCTAAATCAAGGCTGGGGAAGCTAGTGACAACCTGTCAGTGGCTGCACACCAGACATGGGTCTCATCCATATGTGCATTGTTGCTTCCAGGCAAGGAGGCATCATTACACAGGCCAGTGAGAAGTCTGGTCTGCAGACAGCCCCAAGGGCTGATTTGGTTGCAACAATCAACTATGGTTTGCTGTGACATGCAGTGGTTCTGGGCTCTCACTCTCTTCCCTCTTTTCTTCCGGTGCGTCTGTTTCTGTCTGCAACGTCCCTTCATGCCTGAACCCTAAACTGTGGTTGATCTTACAGTTTAAAAGGAATGAGCCAGCTTCAGAAACTGTGGTTTCGGCAAACCACAGTTGAACAAAGTACGCTTAAGACTAGCTGTTGCGTTCTGAAGGCAAAGGAAGGACTGGACCCTGATTAATACAATAGACCCTGGGAGAAAGTGCTCTTGCCACTCCCTGGCCCAGGTTGTTTTATTCACAAAAGAACTTTAACACAGCGTTTGTAAGAACCAATCAGATTTCCTCTGAGCATTTCAAGAAATCCCCACGTGGGGACAAAGTCAGATCAGAAGAAGCCTCTTAACTACAAAGAACTATTTCCTATTTGAGTATGCATACATGTTGAGGCTAAATAAACAGGAACCAAGGAGGAATGCATGTAGCAACCCCCGGAGGTCATAAAAGGAAAGACAGGCATTTTACCACCTCCATGTGAATTCTGTTCCTGGCCCTAAGATCCACCTAAAATTAACAAAAGCTACATCACAGCTACCTCTTTATATTTCTGTGTACAATGCTTTATACGTGACTGTCAGGCATAGGGAAAATGGGGCAGAGATGCAGAGGCTTGCGGGAATGATCAGAAATCATGTCAATGACTCAAACCCAGTCAAAGCGATGCTTTCACTGCTGACACAATGGCTTGCTTCATTTTTCATAATTCCTCATAGCAATCCCACATGACCACCACAACTAACCATGCTTTGTTTGGATTGGGACGTAACACTAAACTGTGGTCAGCTGAAAATGGAAGGAGAACCTTCCCGTTTCTTCTGCTTGTATGCAGAAGGCTAAACTACAGTACAAAAGTGGGCAGAAAAGTGAGGGTCCGAGCTCTCAGGTGCATCGAGGAGCAAATGTCTTCTGCCCCCCCCACCTCATCCCCTCTCGTCCCCTGCAGGTTACCATTTGGGAGGCCCTGACGAACAGCAAGCCAGGCACCCACCCCATGTCCCAAGACGGGCGCAAAGTCGACAGGTGAGCGCAGGATGCTTCTGACAGCATCCCTTCTCCATTTCTGGGGTCTCCACACCAGGGGCAGGCAAACTTCACCCTGGTCAGATCTGCTTTGGGTTTCTTTAACAGAACCCCCAAACTCTCCAGCCAGAATCAATTGCAAAAGATACATTGGGGAAAACTTTTAAGAACAGAGTGCCTCTGAGCTCAGGGATTTGTTTTCAACACTGAGCTGATGCAAAAGTCCATTCCTGGTTAGCAAAAGATTTGTTTTTGATTCAAAGGCCTAATTGGACCATAGAGAGGCACCTTTTGGGTGTTCCCACTGTCGTTTGTCTCCCGGTTGTTGACTCCCAGTTGTTTGTCAACATCCACAAAGAGTCTTGTTTTACTTTAAAGGCTTGACACATTTTATTACGGCCCTAAGCTTTTGTGGACCACTTCATTCGTAAAAGAAGAACATCTTTTATTATGGTATAAGTGTTAAGAACATCAGAGGATGGAACTGGCAAAATTGTAGAGGGGAGGAGAAGCATTATCCTTTCTAAGTGGTTACTGGTTTCGTATTGTAATATGTTGAAAGAGGGAACAAGGTGAAGGGTTGTATTTTTCAACGTTGTCTTGGCGGTAGATGTTCTTGTCCATGGCTGGTTGGTGGGTGGGTGGGATCCAGCATTCAGTGTAGTAAACGCAGTAAAACTGTCCATTCTCACATCAGAAGAGCTTGTTGGGAGAACAGGATGTGAGGGGCCTTTTCAGAACCACAGAATCATAGAATTTGTAGAATCGGAAGGGACCACGAGGGTCATCTAGTCTTTGCAATGTGGGAATATTTTGGCTTGGCCTGATCCAGCAGGCTCTGCTCTTTAACGTTAGCTATAGAATTCAGCTTTAGGAGAAGCTCGTTTTTGTTTTCAAGAGACAAGTTCCTAGCCCTCATGATTCTGTGGGAACAGGATGCTGCACTCGAGGGGCCCTCTTTGGCCTGTTCCAAACAGGGCTTTTCCGGCATCCTCACAAAGTGAAATAAATCAAAATCTGTGTATGTTATACAGTGGTACCTTGGTTCCCGAATGGCTTGGCTCCTGAACAAATCTGCTCCCGAACATCACAAACCTGCAAGTACCAGTAAGTGTTCTGGTTTGTGGACGTTTTTTGGAAGCCGAATGTCCGTTTCGGCTGTCAGCAATGTTTCTGGGGCCAATCAGTCAATCAGAAGTTGGTTTGCGGACGTTTTGGAAGTCAAATGGACTTCCAGAATGGATGGAGTTCGGGAGCCAAGGTACCACTGTAATTCCATTCCGGCAGCAGAATAAGTCTCCCCTTGACCTATATCATTTAACTGAATTGCAGACTTAAGCAGCCTCTCTTTCCTTTGCTCCTCCAGGACGCCCCAGCACACGCCCCCGCCCCGCCCCACAACCCCACAGCAGCCCCCCGCGGCGCCCACAGCGGGCAGGGGGCCCAGCCACCCGCTGCCCAGTTACGCAGAACAACTCCGCCTGGCCATGGAGCTGTCCGCAAAGGAGCAAGAGGAGGCCGAGCGGCGCTCGCGGCAGGAAGAGGAGGAGTTCGAGCGGATCCTGCGCCTCTCACTCACCGAACAGTAGCAGAACACCCCCCCACACACCCAATGATCCGGGGAGGGGGGGGTGCTGCGCAATGGTGGGGAGCCAGCAGCACCCATGCACAATCCCCTGGCCTGCCTCCAGGTGGCGCCAGAGCTCCGCAGACTCTGAGGACCCCCCCTTTCTATTCTCAGCCATGCCAAGTGACTTATCAGCAAGGATTTGGGGTGGGGGGGGCCAGGAATGGAAGAATTTGGGGGAGGGGCGTAGAAATACTGACCCGACTGGGGAGGCGCCAAATGCGCCCCGCCTCCCCAACACTGAGCCATTTAACAGCCCTCCCCACTCCTCTATGGGGGGGGGGGCTGGGCAGGTAAGTCTCAACGAACTGGAGGTTTTTGCACGGCGGAGGCACTTAGGGGAGCAAAGTGGGGGGGGGAGAAGAGAAGCAGAAATGCATGCTCCCCCCAAAACACACACACACTCAGAACACTTCATCCCTGTCTCTGTACAGCCTGCCAGACTTAGCTGGGTGTCTTCCCCATCCTCCGGTGGGCAGGATCCGTCCTCATGGTTATGCATTGCCCATGAAAAGCATCCCACCCTCCCAGGGGCAGGGGGGCGGCTGTGTGTGTTTCTGCAATTCTGGGCACCAGCAGAATATAGGAAAGGGAGTGGGAATCAATATCGGACCAGAGTGGATCTTTTTGGGGGGGGTTGTGGGGGGGGGTTGCTATGCAGCAGCCACTGGCCTTGTAAGTTGGGGGAACTGGGGGTAGAAATAGGAGCTGTTTGATGTCCTACGTTCCCCGATCTAACTTAACTCGCCAGCCTAGATGGCTTTGAAAGAGAATTGGACAAATTAATGGCGCAGGCTCTTCTCACGTTCTTAATACAGTCGTACCTCTGTTCTCAAACGGGATCCATTCCGGGAGTCCGTTCTGCTTCCAAAAACGTTCGAAAACCAGGATGTGGCTTCTGCCAATCGGAAGCCACAGAAGCGACGTCAGACTTTCGGGTTCCAAAGAATGTTCCCAAACCGGAACACACACTTCTGGGTTTTTGGCGTTTGGGGGCCAAAACGTTCGAGAACTAAACAGTTCGAAAACCGAGGTACAACTGTAATAATAATTTGAAATCATATTTTTTTTTCAATTTATATCCCACCCATCTGGCTGGGTTTCCCCAGCTGCTCTGGGCGGCTTACAACATATAGAAAAACACAACAATACACCAAACATTAAAAAACAGAGTATCTTATACAGACTATAAATAAACCAATAAATCGATAGAAAGCAATAACAATAATACCCCCCCCAAAAAAAAAACCACCCTCACCAACTGCTATTAGCTCTGGGAGGGAGGAAGACAGAAGTTGTTAGCTCTGGAGGGGGAAATTTAAAAATAGAAAATTAAAATTAATTGGAGCCATAGAATTGTAGAGTTGGAAGGGACCCCAAAGGATCATTTAGTCCAACCCCAACCCCCAACCCCGTGTTGCAGGAGTCACAGTTTAAGAATCCAGATTATTGAAAATTAGCATTAGACAGGTTTAAACACATTCTCAAGTGCTGCTTAATCTCTCCAGCCCCAGTCTTCAAAGCAGTCTGTGGGGCAGCTCATTATTTACAATCTAACTAACTAACCAGGAGAGAATTTAATGTCATATTTAGTTCGGGCCAACAGCTTTAATTTAAAAGCAACAAGGTTCTAGCCCTCATTGGCACCAGAGATATATGTGGCTGATGGACAGGAAAGCAGAGTGACAAGGTGGAGTCGTGAGACTGCTTAAAGAGTAGACCATTGAAATTAATGGACCCAAGTCAGTCATATCTATTCGCTCCAATGGGTCTACTCTGAGGAGAATCAGCTTTGAGTACAATGCCACGGTTCCAGCTCCATCCAAAATGTATTGATTTCTTCCCCTTGCCTGGGAGGAACCATCAATGTCACAAGCGGGGGGGGGAGAGAATAAAATGGCAGAATGGACAGGTATTATAAAGGGACTTTAGCATTGCATAGTTGGAAGGGATCCATGGATCATCTACTCCAACCTCTTGCAATGCCGGAATTGCAGCAAGGTGTTGGTTTAAGTTTGAAACGTTGCACACCTTGATAGCACACAGCCTCCCCCCTCCCTGCAGCGGGTCTTCCCTTCACAAGCCTTTTTTTAAACATGTGCTTGAATCAGAGCAAGAAAATCAGTGCCCAGCTATGGAGAGAAGCAGGAGATGATTGGCAAGGAAGGATGGTGGTGGGCGGGGCTAGGGGAAAGCAGGCGGAGCAAAGGATGCAAATTTTACCTGTGTTCACTGCTCTATCTTCCACCCGAGAGGCAGGACCAGAGCTCCAGGATGCATTTCCAGGCAGAAATCTTCAAGCAGAGTAAAAAGCAGGGGCAGTGAGGGGTGTGGCCTGTAGGGAGAGGGTGTGGCCTGTAGGGAGAGGGTAGGGCCAGGAGGAGGTGGGGCCTCTAGGCAGGGGTGGGGCTAAGGAAGGGGTGGGGCCTGGGGATTCCCAGGGCCCAATAGAGAGGCAGGGTGCAGGAGACGCCACTTTCAGCCCTGCATTTTGAAAGTCCACAGCACTGGGATAATTTAACCTGGAGGTGGATCCTGGAGATAAATTCTAGATTGTTTTAATTTGAAGACCGCAATTCAGCTAGTAGCCTCTGCCCTTCCCTGCCGCCCAGCACCAAGTGCACTTACGAACCCTGCTCTTCAAAAACCCAGGTCTCTCCTGCCTGATTCCCAACCCTCCCTGTTTGGTATCAACACTGTAATGCTGTTTTTGCCTGAACATGGCTTCCAAACTCCAAAGGGAGGGCAAGGGGAACCCTAAGTGCCAGGCGTGGGGGGAGAAAGCAGCACCCCCCAAGCCCAGGAAGTGGGGCAAGCTTTCCTTGACATCTCCATGGCTCCGGTTGCTGCCTACACCTGAGTCACTGTAAATGGGGAGGTTGATTTTGAAGGGACCCCCAAGGGTCATCTAGTCCAACCCCTTGCGATGCAGGAATCTCAACGTGCTCATACACGCCAGGTGCCCACCCAAGCTCTGCTTACAAACCTACTGGGAGCCTGTTCTACCGCCAAGCAGCTCTCGCCGCCAGAAAGTTCTTCCTGATGTTGAGTCGGAATCTCCCTTCTCGTAACTTGAAGCCATGGGTTCGGGTCCTCCCTTCCGGAGCGGCAGAAAACAAGCTTGCTCCATCCTCCATGTGACGGCCCTGAACCCGCCTCGCTGTCTTCTGCTCTCCCACAGATCCCTGCCCCAAACTCTTCGCTTCTTTTCCTCTTTGAGACAGAGCTTGGTAGTTGGCGGACGTCACAGTAAACCATGGTTTGCTGAACCGGGCCAGTGGCTTTGAAGTGGAAGGTTTCAGCCATGACTACTGGCTTTACGGGGTCTGTATCCTGCAGCTAAGGGTTTTCTCCAGTTCTTATTCCTCCCCCCTTCTCTCTGAAAAACACACCTCCCCTGGTGTAGCCCTCCTAGAGCGTCTGGAGCTCTCTGAGGTCACGGCAACCCCCGTTGTTCAATGGTGCTAACCTACACACAAATACACACACACACATGCCTCTTCCTTGTCCAAAACCTTTGCCAGGCAATGGCGGGGGGCCAGAGATATGCCTCTAGGCCTAATTCTCAGACGTGCCCCCACCTCAACACCCCACCGAGACAAGACAAATGTGTCATGCACAGTTTGGGGGTGGACCGGGGTCGGGGGTGGGGTGTGTGTGGCTCTTCGGAAAGGATGTGGGTCCTTAACCCCCACGTGCCAGGGGGAAGCCACTCTCTGAGGGGAGGGACCACAACAACCAGCCTGCTCAGGTGTGTTACCTACACAGAGACACAAAATAAAACCTCGTGAACCTTCGCTGTCTCCTGCCTCCGTCCTTTTGGCGTCTGTTGGGAAAGGGCCGTAGTTCAGTGGCAGAGCAACCAGTCTGCAGGCTGAACTTCTCCAGGTATGGTTGAGAGAGGCTCCGCAACTCTGAATCTGGGATCTACCATGCAACTATGGTTTAAGAAGAAGTTCTTTCATTTTATTTATTAAAAAGGTAAAGGGACCCCTGACCATCAGGTCCAGTCGTGGCTGACTCTGGGGTTGCGGCGCTCATCTCGCTTTATGGCCAAGGGAGCCGGCGGACAGCTTCCGGGTCATGTGGCCAGCATGACTAAGCTGCTTCTGGCGAACCAGAACAGTGCACGGAAACGCCGTTTACCTTCCCGCCGGAGCGGTACCTATTTATCTACTTGCCCTTTGACATGCTTTTGAACTGCTCGGTTGGCAGGAGCAGGGACCGAGCAATGGGACCTCACCCCGTAGCAGGGATTCGAACCGCCGACCTTCTGATCGGCAAGTCCTAGGCTCTGTGGTTTAACCGACAGCACCACCCGCATAAGTCCAGTCCCTCCTGGTTTGTTCCCCCATTTTATCTGCAAGGTAGGTTAGGCAGAGAGCAAGCCATCAGCCTGAGCTTTGTGGTCAAGCGCGGATTCGAATCCAGTCCCTCCTGGGTCTGACTCTGTCCAATGACAACACAGCCCTGGAGGCTATAGACTCATAAGAGTTAGAAGGGATCCAGCGGGATTGATAGACACAGATTTGTCCTTTTACAGACAGAAAAAAGGCTGCGTCCGATGAGACCTTTTAACTGCACGTATATTTTAATCAGCGTTTGCGCATGAGCAATGGCCCTCCTGCCTTGTCCCACCGCCCCAGCCCCCCCCCCGAGGTTGCGGCTTTGCAATACAAGCATGGGGGGAGAGGGACAGCCCCCCTCCCGCTCCATTCCAGGGATCCCCAAAATTCACTGGCACATCCTCACAATTCAGTGATGGCCTACAGATCTCTTTCCCCCCTTTTTAAGCAGCTGGCACTCCACCCAACTACATATTGCAGAGAACAACCTGCCCCCCCCCAAACCAAAGACGTGAGGCAACTCATCAGGGCCCCGGATAATTGTTCCGAGCCATCCCATAATACCCTACCCGTTCGCTCAGCACAGAGGCCACCCGATCCGCTCTCCTCTGGCCAACGTCTGCCCCCGCCTGCAGGGTCTCTCTCCCCCCCGCAAAGCAATGCCTGCCCCCCACTTCCTTCATCCCCCCCCAGTCTCCATTCAACCTCAAATCTCGACCCCCCACCCCACCCCGGTCACTGCATCCCAAAACACACATGGAACACGTCCCCCCCCAATAAAAATAACACAGTTGTCCCATTCCGTGGCAAGAAGGCAGGATGAGGTAGAGGGTGGGTGTCGGGCCCAGTTTTGGGACAGGGTGGGGGGCCAAGATATGAACTCTGATCCCTCTCTCCTTCACTCTCTCTGCCCCCTCCCCAAAAAAGGTCTTGCCTGTCTTCCAAAGCAGCTGAGATCAAAGTCCAAGCTTAGGGGTGGAGGTCAGGGAGGTGGGCCATTTCCAGTAGGCGGGGGTCGGGCGGGGGGAGAATGTCCCTGCTCCCCACTGCAAACGTCTGCTGAGCCATGGGAGAATAAGCAGCGGAGTCTCTGGGAAAGGGGAAAGATGCAGAATCCGGGTCTCCGGCGGAGGGTGTCCCCAGGCATGGCCAAGGCTGGTGGGTGGGTGGTTTTCTTCGGGGGGTGGGGGGAGTTGCTAGTCCGTCCCGTTGGTGAACTGGCAGAGTTTGTTTTCCAGGTCAGAGATGCGCTTCTCGTGAGCTTGGACAGTTTGCCGCAAGGACCGGATCTCTTCCAGAAGCTCCTCCAAGGCAGAACGCTTTGGGGGGGGAGGAGCAGGTGGGGAGAAGGGACGGAGAAAGAGAGAGAGAGAAAGGCAAGAGTTAGAGGAGTGGCAGGACCTAGGGGACCCCACCATGCTCCCTGGAAAAGGTCTCAACCCTTCATTCCTTCAGATGGAGAAAAGCAAGCTTCTAGTCCACAGCATTTGTGAACCTCCACCAATGTAGCCATTCGGGTCCATTTCACAGCCCCCTTGAAACTTCTACTGAAATGCTTTGGAGGAAACTGAACAGCGTCAAAGTGCCTTGAAGGGCATTTTGTGATTGTTTCTCCAACTGCCACCAGGTGGGGCCACAACTTGATTTAACTCTTGCTGCAGAGAGCGTTCCAGGCGCTTTCATAGCCGTCAAGCTTACCTCCCCTCTCCCGCCCCTGAGCGTATGAGAAAAACTCACCGAAAAATTTGTGTCGCAAGTGGACTGGCTTCGCCGTGGCCCCGTGGGGGGCCTGCTGTCCAGGATGTTCTTTTTGGTGACCTTGAGCTCCCGGTTCTTGACGGGGACATAGCCGTCCCTCAACGAAACCAGGATGGGCTCTGCGTCCTTTCCCGACAGCCACTCATCTGCCTCGAGTGCGGGTTCAGGCCCCGGCGTGTCAGGATATAAATCGTCTTGGAAGAGGTCGGACTGCCCAGGACAGAGAGAAGGGAACAGGAGAGATTCCAGACTGCTTTGTCCTTGCTATCCATAATGCCCTCTGGACTAAGATCTGGTCCATCTAGAACAATGGCTTTTGGGGGCCACACACCCCCCCAGTTCCATAAATTCACCCCCGTGTCCCCTACCCTACAAACAGCATTATTTAGAATAGCCACTAAGGAAGACAATAACACAATAACATTCAAAGCAGCAACAATTAATTGCACATTTGTTCAAAACAAAATTATTAATAATATTATTATTAATATTATTATTAATATTATTATTAATAATATTAATAATTATTATTAATAATAAGTATTAATAATATTATTAATAAAATTATTATTATTATTATTATTATTATTAATAATAATAATAATAATAAATAAATAAAAAATACATAAATTTTATTTATACCCCGCCCTCCCCACCCAAGACCTGGCTCAGGGCAGCTAACAACCAATAATAAAAACAAGTTGATTAAAATACAATTTAAAAAACAAGATTAAAATGCAACATTAAAACATTAGGATGCAGCCTCTTCACAGGAGGAGAAAGGAAAAAGAAAAAGGGGGCTAAAATTCACTAAATAGAATTAGTGAACTTTTCCCAGCCTGATAGGCCTTTACCCCTCCAGCAGACACACACACCCCACTGCCCCCAGGGGGCACTATTGCCCATTTGGAGAACCCCGGTTCTAGAGCAGGCATGGCGCGGGAGCCTCTAGCCCTCCAGGTGCTGCTAAACTACAACTCCCATCAAGCCTGGTTTCTGGGTCTGACGGGACTTGTAGCTCAGGTATATTGGGAAACGGATGCAGCCGAGGTGTGTGTGTGTGCCTCCAATAATGGTTCTCCCCCCCCCCAGTTCAAACTGACATGCCCACGGTCCCCGAATCTTCCGATTTGCTCACCTTTCGTGGAACGGTCATAACGATGGGCTCGCATTTGCGCTCATGCAGCTTGAAAAACCTGTTTCATGGGGGAGAGGCAAAGGGGGACACGAGGTCAGGTGAGACAAATTTGGCACACAGACCCACACACACCTCTGCATCCTCCATCACACCAAGCGAAGAGTCAGAGTTTCGGGTGGGAATTTCCAGCCAGGCAAAACCCCTCCAGGTGTGGGGCCGGTGAAGGAAAAGGGCTGCAGCCAGGGGAAAGTTTTGAGGGGCAGGAAGAGAGGCTTGGAGAGCAGTACCTGGGCCCTGGGTTGCAGCTCCCCCTCTGTGGGTTATGGGGCAGGCACAACCCTATCACCTGGGCCAGGTTGTGGCGCCACCAACACCTGAAGCAACAGCTCCCCGGACACTAGGCTGCCCCATCCACTGAGGTCGTGGTTATTTGGGGCTTTTATTCAGATCCCACCAACCTAGATGGAGCTAGCAGCCATTGGGGAAATGGCCTTCTCGGTGGTGGCCCCTCCATCAGTGAAACACGCTTTCCAGGGAGGCCCAATGGGTGATTCACTGGTTATGAGCCGTTTGACAGCGGAAGGGACTCCCTTCTTTGCTTTAGAAGCAGAGGTTGGCCATCCATCCATCAGGGACTCTTTGGCTGTGATTCCTGGATTGCAGGGGGTCAGGCCAGATGACCTTTGGGGGTCCCTCCCAACTCTACAATTCTGTGATGTGATTCACGTCAAATTCAATTTGTGTCAGATTGGCACGCACCAGCTGAGCTTGCCAGCAGAGAGGGTAATAACCGAGATTATCTCCTTTCCGAAGCCACAAACCTGCCTTAAGGCAGCTAGACTGGTGACTGGGAGCGGCCGCCGAGACCATATAACACCGGTCTTGAAAGACCTACATTGGCTCCCAGTACGTTTCCGAGCACAATTCAAAGTGTTGGTGCTGACCTTTAAAGCCCTAAACGGCCTCGGTCCAGTATATCTGAAGGAGCGTCTCCTCCCCCATCGTTCTGCCCGGACACTGAGGTCCAGCTCCGAGGGCCTTCTGGCGGTTCCCACACTGTGAGAGGCCAAGTTACAGGGAACCAGGCAAAGGGCCTTCTCGGTAGTGGAACACCCTCCCATCAGATGTCAAAGAGATAAACAACTACCTGACATTCAGAAGACATCTGAAGGCAGCCCTGTTCAGGGAAGTTTTTAACATGTGACATTTTAGTGTATTTTTCATCTTTGTTGGAAGCTGCCCAGAGTGGCTGGGGAAACCCAGCCAGATGGGCAGGGTACAAATAATAAATTCTTCTTCTTCTTCTTCTTCTTCTTCTTCTTCTTCTTCTTCTTCTTCTTCTTCTTCTTCTTCTTCTTCTTCTTCCTCCTCCTCCTCCTCCTCCTCCTCCTCCTCCTCCTCCTCCTCCTCCTCCTCCCCCACCCTTCTCAAGCCACCCTGCACCTCTTGGACCTTCAGCCATACCTGGCAATCTCGCATTTGCTGACATCCAGGCCTCTCTTGGGCATGAATCCCATCCCTCGCTGGGGTTCTTTGCTGCTGTAGGTGCTCAGGTAATGGACGTAGGGGGCTTCGTCCGTAATCTCAAAGTACCGGATGCTGCTGTCCCCCTGCACGGAAGCAGAAGATTTAGGCTGGGACGTAACTTGGCTTTTTGTTTTGTTTTTTAAATTAGTTAGCGAGAACCTCACACTTTCAGGGTGCGAGGAAAAGTTCGCTGCGTTTTTATCAGCACGGAAGTTTGCTGATTAACAGGGATAGGGGGATGCCCTGAGTGGAGAAATTAATATAAATAGGAGGAAAATGTGCATATATTTGAAAAGCAGGGTAGGGCATGCCTTATGGGAGAGCTCTCTTTCTACAAATCAAAACTTAAAACAAAAATCTAAAATCTAAAAATCCCAAAATATCTCAAAACATCAAAATATCTTTTAAAAACAAAACAAAACCCCAAACCCTCAAAATCTAAGTCCAAAATCTATATCTTTGAGCATCTTTCCACTTTCCTGAAAGGCAAACTGTTTCATTGGATATCAGTCCTGGAAGATCTTCCCTCAATGTACTCGGTCCACTCTTCCCCCACTTCCTTGTTTTATCCTCACAGCCCTGCAAGGTAGACAGGCTGAGAGAGAGTGTGGCCAGTGTGTGAACCCCAGGAGCCAAGACACTCTTACAGGTCACTATGCCGCAGAAGTGTTGTTGCAAAAGGAAAAGGGAGGAGGAGGGGAGAGGAAAGCGAGCGAGCTCGGGTACCAATTTTAAGAATGCCCAAAATGGAAACAGTGGGAGAAAAGGGGGCAGTAGGCCTCAGGGGCTCTAGTGGCCCATCTCTTCTGTGGCCAGACAGGAACGCTACAGCCTCCCACTTTTTTTTTAAAAAAAATACTTTTATTTTGCTTTAAACTAATACATATAAATATAGACAACCAAAATTACAAAAGAAAATTCCTTAATAATAATAATGAAAAAAGCTAAAAATCTACAAAAAATATCAAAGTACATGGTATAAAACATAAGCCATTATGGGAAAGAGAAAAAAGAAAGAAGGATGAGAAGAAAAAAAAGAAAAGAAAAAAAGAAAAAAAAGGAGAAGAAGAAAAAAAGGAGGAAGATGAGCCAAAACACAAGAAGGCTCATCTATTGTACACTTCTGTCAAGGTCACAACAGATCGTTATTCTTATCAATTCTCTCTATCTGCATTCCAAAGAATCCCTCATCTTGGTATAAGGGAGCATTTTTCTCACTTTTTACCTTGCCACACAGGTAGACTATGCTGGAATCGGGGTCATAGAAGGGAAGGAGAACCCCATTGCTTGTGTCCATCTCCTGGAGGGCTATGGGCTCCTCGAAGTTCTTCTGCAGGAAGAAGGGGGTGTCAGGACACAGGGGACAAAACCAGACCAGACACAATCTGGGCACAGCAATCGCACACACACACAAAATGGGGACGGCTTCTCTCAGCCAGAAGCCCAGCACTACCCAACCTCCCTCCTCAGCCCCACGACCCAAGGGGAGAGGGAGTCTGGAGCTCAGTAGCAGAGCTCCCCCTCTGCACGCAGGTGGTCCCAGGTTCGAAATATGGCATCTCCAGAAACTGGTAGCGTGGGATGGAGGGAAAGAGCTTCCCCTGCCAAAGGCGCTGCCAGTCAGTGCAGACAACACTGGGCAATATGGGGAAAGAGCCTGGCATGGTATACAAAGGCGGCGTGGGATGTTTCTAAAAGCAGGGGCTCTGCCATTGAGCTCCATTGAAAGGCACCTCAAAGGACATCTAGTCTGACCCGCCCCCAACCAAGCCCATTAAGCTAGGGACACACCCCGCTTCCCTTTGTCAGGCATTTGAATCACCTTCCTTCCACCGTCTTGACTTTTGGGTTCCCATGCCGGGAGGGAGCCCAAGGCTCAGAACCAGGAGGAGCAAAACAAGGAGACCATGTGCCTCTGAGCATGTGCTGAGGGCCAGGTCATTCTTCAAGCACACAGCTGGCCTTGGAGCGGGAAGTCTGGCCATGCTAAATGCCAGCTGTGTAAAGGCCACCCTATAGGGATGCGCGTGGCGCTGTGGGTTAAACCACAGAGCCTAGGGCTTGCCGATCAGAAGGTCGGTGGTTCAAATCCCCACAATGGGGTGAGCTCCCGTTGCTCGGTCCCTGCTCCTGCCAACCTAGCAGTTGGAAAGCACGTCAAAGTGCAAGTAGATAAGTAGGTACCGCTCCGGCAGGAAGGTAAACGGCGTTTCCGTGTGCTGCTCTGGTTCGCCGGAAGCGGCTTAGTCATGCTGGCCACATGACCTGGAAGCTGTACACCAGCTCCCTCGGCCAATAAAGCGAGATGAGCGCCGCAACCTCAGAGTCGTCCGCGACTGGACCTAATGGTCAGGGGTCCCTTTACCTTTAAAGGCCACCCTGTAGCAGCTCTGGGATTAACATTTCTCTTTGCCTTCCCCCTGCCCCCAGGTAGGGGTGGGTCCCCCCAACTAGAAACCCCATCTCTTCTTTCAGAAGTCCCAGTTCCTATGTTTTGCACATTTAGGAACACAGCATTCCCAGCATGCACTGCGATTTTCATGCCCCCCCCACTCCCCACAAGCACACATACTTCTGCAAATCCACACCACTGCAAGGTTCCAGGAACATGGCATTTGCCTCTAATGGTGGCTCAATTAGAATCCAACAATCCTTATACTCAGGGGAATGTGGTAAAGTTGGCCTCCTGCACAATGCATGATGGGGGATGAAGTCCTCAATGCCACCTAGTCCAACACTGACAAGGCACTGAAAGACTACATCTCCCAGGAAGCAACTTAGAGATGCGCCCTCCAGTGGCCAAACAGGGGAACGACGACAGGTGAAGGGATGAACCTCAGATAGTCACCTCTATTAATTTCAGTGGGTCTACTCTGAGTAGGACTAATGTTAGCTATAGCCCACACCTGTCTTAGAATCTTAGAACTGGAGAGTTGGAAGGGACCACGAGGGTCATCTAATCTAAACCTCTGCAATGCAGAAATATTTTGCCCAGAGTGGAACTCGAACCCACAACCCAGATATGCTCTACCGACTGAGCAATGCAAATTAGTTAAATTGCCCACCTGCCTTGTCAGTGAGCAAGAAGCAGCTACAACGCCTGATTCTTTGTATGCGTGTGAATTAGAGCCGCGTTTCCCAAAGTTGGGTCTCCAGCTGTTTTTTCAGACTACAATTCCCATCATCCCTGGCTACTGGTCTTGCTATAAATAATAAATAATAAATTTATTATTTATACTCCGCCCATCTGGCTGGGTTTCCCCAGCCACTCTGGGCGGCTTCCAACAAAACACTAAAATACAAGAACCTATTAAACATTAAAAGCTTCCCTAAACAGGGCTGCCTTTAGATGTCTTCTAAAAGTTTGGTAGTTATTTTACTCTTTGACATCTGGTGGGAGGGTGTTCCACAGGGTGGGCGCCACTACCGAGAAGGCCCTCTGCCTGGTTCCCTGTAACTTGGCTTCTCGCAGCTGGACCGAGGCCATTTAGGGCTTTAAAGGGCAGCACCAACACTTTGAATTGTGCTCGGAAACGTACTGGGAGCCAATGTAGGTCTTTCAAGACCGGTGTTATGTGGTCTCGGCGGCCGCTCCCAGTCACCAGTCTAGCTTCCGCATTCTGGATTAGTTGCAGTTTCCGAGTCACCTTCAAAGGTAGCCCCACGTAGAGCACATTGCAGTAGTCCAAGCGGGAGATAACTAGAGCATGCACCACTCTGGCGAGACAGTCCGCGGGCAGGTAGGGTCTCAGCCTGCGTACCAGGTGGAGCTGGTAAACAGCCGCCCTGGACACAGAATTAACCTGCGCCTCCATGGACAGCTGTGAGTCCGAAATGACTCCCAGGCTGCACACTTGGTCCTTCAGGGGCACAGTGACCCCATTCAGGACCAGGGAATCCTCCACACCTGCCCACCTCCTGTCCCCCCAAAACAGTACTTCTGTCTTGTCAGGATTCAACCTCAATCTGTTAGCCGCCATCCATCCTCCAACCGCCTCCAGGCACTCACACAGGACCTTCACCACCTTCACTCGTTCCGATTTGAAAGAGAGGTAGAGCTGGGTATCATCCGCATACTGATGAACACCCAGCCCAAACCCCCTGATGATCTCTCCCAGCGGCTGCATGTAGATGTTGGGAGATAATGGGAGTTGTAGTCCAAAATATTTGGAGACCCAAGTTTGGGAAACATTGAATTAGAGGATACAGGATGCTGGACCTTTGGATCCAGTGTGCATCTGATGTTTTTTAAAGCTGCCCTGCTGGAAATTATGGTGTCCCTCTGATGTTCCTCTGCGCATTAATGCCTTTGAGCACATGTCTCCTCGCCTGAACTTTGCAGCTGCCCTGGCCTGGCCTGTCTCCAAACACTTGGCGTGCCGGGAGAGGTGGCAATGTCGCAGAAAGCGCCCAGGTTCCTGGAGGGGTGGGAAAACACTCCACACCATGCGTGGCCCAGCTACCGGATCCCAGAGTCCCAGCTCTCGCTGGCTCATGCGAGTGAACCCTGTGGTGAAGACGAGTCCGTCGCGGGTGAAGACGGCCCTCATCGGCCGCATCCCTTCGTGGGGGGCAAACCTTTCCTGGGGCGAGCAGGGGAGAGAAAGGGTTAAAGGGGTGTGTCGAAAGGAAAAGCGAGGAGCAGGAGGAGGTGAGAAGGATGGAGAGAGAGAGAGGTTGCCGGCTGGGAGCTGCTGCTGCCCCTGGAGATTTCTCAAGGAAATTTTTAATTTTAATTTTTAATAAAACTCGCTGTGTGGTGGGAGATCCCTGTTAATTCTCAGGTAGTTCTTTTACTCTAGAGGTGCGCCCCTAAGCGGCAAAACTGAGAAAAAGCCACAGAGGGCAGCATCAGATTAACCTACATGATGGGGTTGTTGTGAGGATAAAATAGAGAGGGATTTTTTGCTCTATAAGACTCATTTTTTCCCTCCTAAAAAGTAAGGGGAAATGTGTGTGCGTCTTATGGAGCGAAAGCAGGCTGCGCAGCGATCCCCCTTGCTGTTCTGGCTTCTGAGATTCAGAATATTTTTTTTCTTGTTTTCCTCCTCCAAAAACTAGGTGCGTCTGGTGCGTCTTATAGAGCGAAAAATATGGTATGTATACCACCTTGTGCTCTTTAGATGAAAGTGGGATATAATAATAATAATAATAATAATAATAATAATAATAATGGTACATTTAGAGCACATTATTCCCCCCCCAAGAATCCTGGGAACTGTAGTTTAACCCCCACAAAGTGCTACAATTCCCAGCGCCTTTAACAAACTGCACTTCCCAAGATTCTTCGGTGGAAGTGGATGGGCTTTAAAATGTAGGGTCCAGAGTCAGTGTTTCCTAACAGGACCAAGAAGTCACAGAGGAAATATGCTTCTCTGAACAAGGCCATGTTGTGAACTCAGGCTAAGGGCCAGAACCTAGAACCGCCACCAAAATCAGAATCAGGCAACCAATTCTAAAAATTTTCTAAATCACTCGGGGGCGGGGGGGCAGGGAGACAGTGAGCTGCCTTGTTTCCCCACCTGCCCCCCATTGATAATGAAAGGGGAAACTGTGGCCAGCACACATTTTTGTGGTTTAGACAGTTTCTATCCAAATGCGATTTTGGTTTTAAATGCAGTGTAAGGTAGTCTCTCGGATGCGGGTGGCGCTGTGGGTTAAACCACAGAGCCTAGGACTTGCCGATCAGAAGGTCGGTGGTTCAAATCCCCGCGACGGGGTGAGCTCCCGTTGCTCGGTCCCTGCTCCTGCCCACCTAGCAGTTCGAGGTCCCTTTACCTTTTTAAGCTAGTCTCTATGGGAGTATATTGTATTCAATTATGGGGTAGCAGAGTTTTTAGGGGCTAACCAGGCTGGGATAGTTGGGATAGCAGACTTGTTGGTTTTTGAATGTCTGATGTAGATTTTTTCGATTTCATTGTTCTGTATGGGACAATGACAATAAAGATTATCGTATCGTATCGTATTGTTTCCTCCAAAAATACCAGCGGTGATTCCCTGGTTGGTACACTTCATTCAGTACTGGGATCTGGGTTCCAATACGCTCTCCTTCCCTCTCCTCTCCTCCTGCTGATAGAACGGCCAGGATAGACCCCCCACCCCAAGAGAAACACACACACAAACACACACACCCCTCCCCACCATCCGTCATGCAGCCCCCTCCCCAAGCCGTACCAAGTCCCAAAGCGCTAGCTGCCGCTCGCTCATCTTGCTAAACCCGGTGGTGAAGACTTTGCCATCGGCCATGAAGATGGCTCGGACAGGACGGGCGCCTTCGTGGGGCTTGAATTTCTCCTGGCGGCCGCGGGGTTAAGCAGGTTAGGACCAAACAGAGAGATAGACACACACACACAAGGTTAGTACAGGTCCAAGTAAGAGCACACTCCGGAGAGGGGAGGAAGAAGGAACACAGCTCTTTGCCGGGACAATCGCAGGAAGGGAGAGCTGATCCTGTGTTCGAATCCTGCCTGAGGGCTTGGCCCAGGCACCTGGTCCGGCCACTGTGAGAAGAGGCTGACACGGAGCACTCGCATTCCTTTAACGCTGAGGCTCGCTTTCACGTTTGTGCGAATGCAAAACGGGGGACGTATCCTAAAGGAGGATGCTTTGGGTCTGAGACAGTTCCTGATCTGGCTTTGCAAACCGCGTCCCAGTTAACAGATCGCGGAAAAAGCCCAGTTAACTGCCATAAACAGACAGATCGGTGCTGTTTTGCCCCTTCCCAGATGAAAAGAGTCAGAGCTCACTGGGACAGCATCTGCCTTGAATGCAGAACGTCCCAGGATCTTAATGGTATCGCCAGGCAGGGCTGGGAAATGCTCCCGCCTAGAACCCTGCCTTGCTGCTGCCAGTCAGTGCAGACAATACTTGGCCAGATGGACCAAGAGTCTAACTCAGCCGAAGGCAGCTTCCTCTCCAGACCAGATATTTCTTTTGAACCATGAGGACTACAATCTTACTTCTGCCACCGCAACTTCATCACGATGTGAGCAGGAGCGCTCCGCAGCCCTGGCTCATTTGGGATGTCAAAGAGGATCATCCATGAGAAAAGCAAAATAAAATAAAATACCTTGGAACTTCCTTCCTATTGATATCAGACAGGTGCCTTCACTGTCCTGCTAAAATCATTTTTGTTTAGACAAGCCTAAACAAGTGGCAAGAGTTTTAATCTGTTTTCAATTTATTGCTATTTTAACATTTTGAAAGCTTTAAATGATTTCTGCAATTTTTTTCCTGAGCGATAACTTTCTTGTTCTATCCCTTTTTGTAAACTGCTTTGCGGTTTTCTACAATCAAGCAGTGTATAACTTTTGTGAAATAAATACATATATTTAAAAGCATCTCCAGTTGGCTAGGCAACGCCCCACTGCTAAGCTTGGGGACAGTGTGGGGAGAAAAGTACCCCTGAGTGTGCTGAAGAGTGGGTCTCTGAGCATGTGCAAAGTCCGCCCACCACTTCCGCTACGAGCGGTCCAGCATCTCAGTAGCTCCAGCTCCTACTGTCCCCAACCATTGAGCATGCTGGCTGATCGAAGCTGGAGTCTAGCAACAGACCTGCAGGCCCACAGGTCCCCTGTCCCAGGTCCAAGGGAATCTGGGCCATGACCCTTACCCTTAGATGTCTGTCCCAGGGCAGGGAGGGGAGAGAGGGAAGGAGAGACAAGCCAGGGAGCAGGAGAGGCTGTCCACACATGCTCAGTGGCAGGCTAGGGCCAGCAGCGGCTACTCACTGCCACAACCAGGTGTTGCCGGGGGTCAATGATTCGCAGGTGCTTGTCCTTGCAGGTGGTGACAAAGAGGCTCCCGTTGTGGTTCCAGCAGACATTGTAGATGAGGTCGGTGTGCAGGTCGTCCAGGGTCAGGAGCGCCTCCCCAGTGCCCACGTTCCAGAGGATGATGACGTTGTCGCCCCCTGCAGGAAGGAAGGGGGGTTGGGAAAGGGCCAAAATGAGGCATCAGTCAGCCTGGCGGGACAGAACAGTCAGCTGCGGTGAGAGCTGCAATCCTGAAACATTTGGAGGGCATCACATTGCGGGAAGGCTGATCTAGACAAATATCTTACTATACACATATACATGTAAGGCTGTCGTCACGCTGCAGTTCTTGTGGCTGCCAGTAGGTGGTCATGCCTACTCCAGCAGGACGAAAGGGTGGCAGGAGGTCCAGGTGAGCTGTTTTAGCAGAAGATGTGCCAGGAAGGCACTTGATGTTGTATTTGAATCCTACCTTTCCTCCAAGGAGCTCAAAACAGCAGCCTCTGCTGATCTGGTATCCTCCAAACATTTCGGGCCACAATTCCCATCAGTCCTAGCCAGCCCAGCCAATGGCTTGGGATGCTGGGAGCTGCAGGCTTGAAATAACCGTACCAGGCACAGCGAGGGGCCTGAATCTGGGGAGAGGGTCTCACCTGCGCTCAGTAGGATGTTGCGTGCTGTGGGGTGCCAGGTCAGGATCCCCACACGCTTGGAATGCCCTTCGAGGGTGACGACTGGCTCCGTCAGGTTGCGCATGGGGATGTAGTCAGGGATCTGCCAGACCTGGTGGGACAAAGAGGCGGCGATGGAGGTGTTCAGCACCCGCTCTGCGTGGAGAAGGCCCCAGGTTCTAGCCCCAGTGACACCTTATCTTCAGGATAAGGCTCTCACTGCCTGAAACCCCATGGAAATGCTGCCGGCCAGTGCAGACCAAACTCAGCTAAATGGGCCAATGGTTTGTTCCTATTTAAACCAGCCCTTAAATGAAGAACCATGAGGACTAGGAACTTGTTCCAATTTTAGGGGAGGGGGCACTGCAGCTCTGTGACAGGTCACCTGCTCTGCATGCAGAAGGTCCCAACATCAATCCCTGGCACCTTCAGGTAGGGACGGGATCGTCCCCCAATTCAAACCCTGGAGAGCAGCTGCCAGCCAGTGTAGGCAATTGTGAACTCAATGGACCTGACTCCAGATAAGGCAGCTGTCTACGTTCCCTGAGCTCATAAATAAAGATAAACACATACATTTTTTTAAAAAAGATTTTCCATGGAGGACACTTTGGTGTCCTTTGCGAAAGGAGAAGAAAAACGGGAGGCAGAGGATTTTTTTTGGGGGGGGGGGAATCAGAGGAAGCTGCCGCCTTCTTCATTCCCACCCACCCTCCGGCCAAGGCCACAGAGCCAGCTATTCTTAGTTGCTGAGTTGTCGTGCGCCGAGCTATTCTTAGCCCAAAATGCTGCATCATACCTAGCAAGTCAGACGCCAGGCTGAGGACCTGGCCGGCCAGCTATAAACAGCCCCTGACACCTTTTCCAGTGATTTAAAGGCGAACGGCCATACTATCTGGCTTGGAAGAGGAGGCTGGTTCTGCTTGCTTTGAGTCACGTGTAAAAAAGTAAAGGGACCCCTGACCGTTAAGTCTAGTCGTGGCCGACTCTGGGATTGCGACGCTCATCTCGCTTTATTGGCTGAGGGAGCCGGCGTACAGCTTCCGGGTCATGTGGCCAGCAGGACTAAGCCGCTTCTGGTGAACCAGAGCTGCGCACGGAAATGACGTTTACCTTCCTGCCAGAGTGGTACCTATTTATCTACTTGCACTTTGACGTGCTTTTGAACTGCTAGGTTGGCAGGAGCAGGGACCGAGCAACGGGAGCTCACCCCATCACAGGGATTCGAACCGCCGACCTTCTGATCGGCAAGTCCTAGGCTCTGTGGTTTAACCCACAGCACCACCTGCGTCACGTGTGGAGGGACCCTAAAAACCCTGACCTGATGTGTTTGAATCGTCTCCCCCTGTGCCACCTCTATAAAATGCTGTTGTACTACATCTGGGCTCCCAAATTGATGAGGTGTCTACAGGTACCCAACCACGTCCAGTACATGCCCCCTTTGCCAATTAGAAACATCCTTCCCTCTAAAAATAGGAGGAAATTGCCAAAATTCAGGATATCTCCCTGGACTCCCCATGCTTTTGCTCCAAACGTGCCATCGCTTACCATGACTGTTGTGTCCTCAGAGGCACTGGCAATGACGTTGTCATTGTGGGGACACCAGTCAATGTCCAGCACGGGGGCCGTATGCCCCGTCACCAAGGGGATGTTCTTGTCCACACGGCCAGTCTGTAAACACACAGAGATCTTGGGAATTTCTGGGAAAGGCAGCCCTCCTCTCCCCACACAATTGACCCACAAAAAGACGGCCAACCTACTAAAGTTTTCCTGACGCCTACTCCTTGGGAGAAAGGCGATGACAAACCTAGACAGCAACTTAAAAAGCAGAGACATCACCTTGCCAACAAAGGTCCATATAGTTAAAGCTCTGGTTTTCCCAGTAGTGATGTATGGAAGTGAGAGCTGGACCATAAAGAAGGCTGATTGCCGAAGAATGGATGCTTTTGAATTCTGGTGCTGGAGGAGACTCTTGAGAGTCCCATGGACTGCAAGAAGATCAAACCTCTCCATTCTGAAGGAAATCAACCCTGAGTGCTCACTGGAAGGACAGATCCTGAAGCTGAGGCTCCAAGACTTTGGCCACCTCATGAGAAGAGAAGACTCCCTGGAAAAGACCCTGATGTTGGGAAAGATGGAGGGCACAAGGAGAAGGGGGCGACAGAAGACAAGATGGTGGGACAGTGTTCTCGAAGCTACCAGCATGAGTTTGACTAAACTGAGGGAGGCAGTGGAAGACAGGAGTGCCTGGTGTGCTCCGGTCCATGGGGTCAAGAAGAGTTGGACACGACTGAACAACTAAAGAACAACAGGTCGCAAAACCTTTTTCAGCCAACAGTGAAGTATACAGTGGTACCTCAGGTTACATATGCTTCAGGTTACAGACTCCGCTAACCCAGAAATATTACCTCGGGTTAAGAATTTTGCTTCAGGATGAGAACAGAAATTGTGCTCCGGCGGCATGGCAGCAGCAGGAGGCCCCATTAGCTAAAGTGGTGCTTCAGGTTAAGAACAGTTTCAGGTTAAGAACAGTCCTCCAGAACAAATTAAGTTCTTAACCTGAGGTACCACTGTATTATCAATTCATAGAATACTAAGAATCATCAGGGGGACTCGTGGGTCATCTAGTCCAGCCCAGAGCTAGAAGAATCTAGAGCTAGAGCATCTCCAGGAGATGTCTGTCCAACCTCTGCTTGAGGGAATACTCGAGGGCCCAGAGTTTCCCAAACTTGGGTCTCCAGCTGTTTTTGGACTACAACTCCCATCATCCCTAGCTGGCAGGACCAATGGTCAGAGATGATGGGAACTGTAGTCCAAAAACATCTGGAGACCCGAGTTTGGGAAACACTGGTCTAGGCAAATGGTTCCATCACTGAACCGTTCTTACCACAGAATCGTAAAGCTGGAAGGGACCACGAGGGTCATCCAGTCCAACCCTCTGCAATGCAGGAGTCTCGAACCCACGGCTCTGAGATGAAGAGTTCATGCTCTACCAGCCGAGATATCCCACCCTCTGCCTTAGCCGCATGACCTTGAGAGAGCCGCCGGCCTTGTCAGGCGGGCCGAGCCCCCTGCGTCACGCAGTAAACAGCCCAGCTGGAAACCTGACCCGTGGAAAAAGTGATCCCCCCCCAACTTCCTGCCATCATTTCAATTGTTCCCGAAGTGAGTCATTCATTATTGTGAGCACAGCGCTGTCCCCAGAAAGGCCAACTGCTCTCGTCCGTCTCTCAACTGCCGCCTGGGAGGGGAGGGAAAGTTTTGGACCTGGGCGAGGCCCTTCAGAGGCCGGGAGGGCACCAGCGGGCACCAGGAAGGAAAAGACAGGGAGAAAGGAAAGCGAGGGATGGAGGGGGGGGCAGAGGTCCTGCAAAGACAAAGCTGGAAAATGGACACATCAGAGGGGTTTCAATCCACATTTCAACCATGTCTTACTCAGAGCTGATCGGCCGAAATTCACGGACCCAAGATGAGTCACTCCCTTTGTTTTCAACGGATCTGCTCAGGGTAGAATGAGCGTTTTGTACAACCCCTTGGGGGTTTTATGACGTCCTTTTAATTGGACACAGCGGCGTAAGACATAAAACAGCGAGTTACCCTCACGTACTAAAGGAGCCCTGCCTGCGGGTGACACAAAAGCAGGAGGAACTGCAAACACATTGGAGGACAAAGTCAAAAAACTGAAAAGGAGCTTTGCTTTAGCCAGAGAGCCGCGGCAATAAAAGATACCTGGTTCATAGAGGATAAATTTGAATTATTATTTTTATTATTTTAAACAGGATTCTGAATCAGGGTGTCAAATCTCCCTCCCCTCAGTTATGTAGGATGGCTGGATGCAAAGCAGATTGGGGCTACTGCATCTTTAATATAGATATGCAGAAGGATTTTCCTGCACAATTAAAGATGCAAGAGTCCCCTGTGCTCATGTAAGAATATCAGAAGAGCCTGCTGCTGCATCAGGCCAGTGGCCCATCAGGTCCAGCCTCCTGTTCAGTGGCCTAACAGAGACCATCACTAGCCTCCTCAGGGGAAGAGACCTGTCCTGTTGCAAAATGCCAGCAAGGCTGATTCTGTAAGTAAATCCTTACAACATCTACCACAAGACCATCAACTGTTCCAGCCTTCCAGATTGCCTGTCCAGAACGAAAAACCAGGGGAGGGGGGCACCATTTTATTTAAGGCTCCAGTCCCGAAAGACCAGGGAAGGAGAAGCTGGGGTGCCCCTTCCGCATCTTGGCCATTGACTTACGTGGCATCAACACAGGTTTCCATCTTACTCCTCTCCATATTCTAATGTTTCCATTAAACCACTGGAGAGACGCTTTTTTTCTTTAAGTTTTACAATGTTTACTTTTTAAAAAAGTTCTTCAATATTTTTAAGGTTTTAAAATGAAGTTTAAATTTCATTTTTAATTGCACTGTTTTAACACACATGGGGAGTTCGCCACCCTGGGCTCCTTTGGACATAAGGACAGAATAGACATTTAATCAATAATGATCGGTGTTATTCAACCAAGAGGTCCAGCACCGAGGGCCTTCTGGCGGTTCCCTCATTGCGAGAAGCGAGGTTACAGGGAACCAGGCAGAGGGCCTTCTCGGTGGTGGCGCCCGCCCTGTGGAACGCCCTCCCGTCAGATGTCAAGAAAACAAACAACTATCTGACTTTTAGAAGACATCTGAAGGCAGCCCTGTTGAGGGAAGTTTTTAATATTTAATGCTGTATTGTTTTTAATAGTCGATTGGGAGCTGCCCAGAGTGGCCGGGGAAACCCAGCCAGATGGGCAGGGTATAAATAATAATAATTATTGTTGTTGTTGTTTTAATCAGAGTTAGACCTACTGAAATTAAAAAGCGTGACTCAAGCTGCAATCCTATACTCATTTACCCACTGGGATCTATGGGGCTGACTTCTGAGTAGAACTGTACAGGATTGCAAACTAAATTAGGTCCATTAATAGGTCTACTCTGCGTGAAACATAAGTTGAATACAACCTAGCAATAATCAGCACCATCACTGGAGAAACACAAGCGGTTTCTTTATGTACATAGCTCTCTCCCCCCCCATTATATCCTCAGAACAACCCTGTGAGGTAGGTCGGTCTGAGAGTGAGTAGCTGGCCTGAGGTCATCTAATGAGCTCCATGGCAGAGCAGATATTTGAACTCTGGTCTCGCGCCCAGAGTCCTAGTCCAACCAGGACATCACACTGGCCCTCAATTGTGCAGTTCAAGTTGTAACCAGGAAGGCGGTGTGTCAAAAATGTTTATTATGCTTAAATGCCTCTATGCATTTGTGTCAATGGGTCTGCTGGAGTTATGCAAAAGAACTCTGTGAGGTTGCAAAACGTATAAGCCGTAGGTTTATGAATGGAAGCGTCATTTGATTCACTTAAAAGGATCAAGCTATTAGTAACAGCTAGGGCCATGTTTGCTATCTTTTATAAAACAAAATAAAAACCTTCTTTCATCCTGGTGTGTTACTGCAATTAGGAAATGTACGAGAGGGAGATACTAACATTAGCGGTTCTTTTTAACAGTAAGTATTCATTGAAAAATCAAAGCCCTATCGCAAAGACATAAATCTCCAAAAAAGAAGGCAGCCCCTGTTAAGGGAGGACTCAATGATCTTCAATCAGTTCATTGGTGAACGGATTAATCAGCTGCGGTTACATCAATTAATCAGCCGGCAAATCCATTTAAATTGGGTGACAGCCTCCAGATTTTAGAAGACCAGGAAATTATGTTGCTGGTTTAATACAGAAACGTAATTTATTGAGAAAGGGCAGCTTTTGCAACTCATTTCTCCCCACCCACCACTCCTGCAACTTTATGGGGACGCAAAGGGGGTGATATATTCAGATCCCCACAAAGCAAAACGCTTCAGCCCCAGCCTGGGCAAGGGGCCTTTCCATTCTTATGGTAACACAAAAACGGCCCCCTCAGAAAGGGGAACGGCAGGTGGTCTCCTTTCTCCTACAACCACACATGCACCCCCTGCTGAGGCAGCTGGGACCCCCCCCCTGAAACCCTGCTGTGCCTGAGGCCATACCCAGGATATTGGGGCCTGTGTGGTGGAGAGATAAAAAAAAAAAACAGCTCTTGAGAATTCAAATACAAGGTTGCATAACAATAAGGGGTAATAATTCTTCCCAAGAATGGATGCAGGAACAGAAGGGGGGGGGGGTTCAGGATTGAGCTAATGCACAGAGACCTCCGGCAGTTTTTCATGGTCACACCAAAAGGGAGAATTTTGATCAATTCTGCTTCTCCCAAACACCGGGAGGTGAGAAGCAAGGATGCCCAGATTTCAAGGTGATGCTGGACCAAAGTACAGGTGATACACAGATGAAGCAAAGGTGAGTCAGGGCTGTAGCCCTTCCAGGGCTGTCCCACAGAAGACGGAGCAATCTTGTTTTCTCGTAGGGGAGGACCCGAACCAATGGCTTCAAGCAGGGGCCAGCAAACTTTTTCAGCAGGGGGCCAGTCCACTGTCCCTCAGACCTTGTGGGGGGCAGCACTATATTTTGGGGGGGAAAATGAACGAATTCCTATGCCCCACAAATAACCCAGAGATGCATTTTAAATAAAAGGGCACATTCTACTCATGTAAAAACACCCTGATTCACGGACCGTTTGTGGGCCAGATTTAGACGGCGATTGGGCCAGATCCGGCCCCCAGGCCTTAGTTTGCCTGGCCATGGCTTCAAGTCACAAGGAATGGCACCCAACGAAATATCAGCAAGAACTTTCTGAGGGTGAGAGCTGTTCAACAACAGAACCTTCAATGGAGGTTTTAGAAGCAGAGGTTGGACGGCCATTTGTCATGGAGGGTATAGATGAGATTCCTGCCTTGCAGGGGGTTGGAATGGATGACCTTTGGGGGTCCCTGCCAACTCTGCAATTCTGTGACTCTGTGAATTGTCTGAAGGGCATCAGACTTCCCACCTCGGCTGAAGTGGCTCCCAACGTGAAGCTCTTCAACCCTCAGCAAAAATATTACCTTGTCCAGCAGGGATGAGGGGGCTGCCCTCCATAAGAACATAAAGAGAGCTTAGTGGATCAGGCCAGTGGCCCATCTAGCAGAAGCAATTTTAGGACAGCATTACCAGTTTGGCTGCATTGGGTGCCAGTGGTGTAGAACTGAGGGCAAGCCACCCTGGAAGAGTGGCAGATGAAGATGATGGACTATATGGAATTGGCGGAAATGACTGGCAGAATCCGAGACTTGGGAGAAGAGGTGGTGGAGGAAGACTGGAAGAAATTTAAAGACTATCTTCAGAAAAATTGTAAAATTAATGAATGTTAAAATTATGTTTGGATTGGCAAAAAGTGGTATTTAGCAACAAAAGTTAATAAGAATATGCAAAAATGAACTGATAAATGGGTGAAAATATAGTTATAATATGTTATGATATAGAGTTAAGATAAAATGAAAGAGGGTAAGGACTTGCTGAATTGATTATGTAAATGGGAATACAAAAAGGGGAGGTGTGAGGAGGTCAAGGAAATAAGCAAATGAACGTAAAGATATCAAAAAATGGATTTGTTTTTTGTATTGTGTATTTTCTTTTTTTTCTCTTTTATGTATCTTTGTATTTTTTGTATTTTGTATTTTTCTTTTTCTCTGTCCTGTTTCTTTATTCTGTAAATCTCTGTTCTTTGTAAAACCTTAATAAATATCTTAAAAAAAAAAAAAAAAAGAACTGAGGGCAAGAGGCACGGGGCAATTTTAACGCCACACAGGGTGCTGCTGAAATTTGTCCTCTTCTAAAGCCATCCAAGTTGGCAGCCGTCATTACCTTCTGCCGCAGCGAGTTCCATGGATTAACTATACCATAAGTGAATACGGATTTTCTTATCCCTGTCCCGAATCGTCTAATGTTCTGCTGGGAGTTGTAGTCAACCACCTCTGGCCTACAACTCCCAGTAGCCCAAGCATGGCTGGGGATGATGGGAGTTGGAGCCCAGCAATGAAGAGGCGTCTGCTAGGTACCCTCCTCCCGCTGAGACAAGTCACAAAACTCCATCCACCCTCCAGGGCAGAAGACAACTGGCCAACCTCACCAGATTGTTGCAAAGAGATAATGAATGCAAAGTGCTCTGAATATACAGATCCCACCTTGCAGGAGAAGAATTTATGCTTTTGAATTCTGGTGCTGGAGGAGACTCTGGAGAGTCCCCTGGACTGCAAGAAGATCAAACCTCTCCATTCTGAAGGAAATCAGCCCTGAGTGCTCACTGGAAGGACAGATCCTGAAGCTGAGGCTCCAAGACTTTGGCCACCTCATGAGAAAAGAAGACTCCCTGGAAAAGACCCTGATGTTGGGAAAGATGGAGGGCACCAGGAGAAGGGGACGACGGAGGACGAGATGGTGGGACAGTGTTCTCGAAGCGACCAGCAAGAGTTTGACCAAACTTCAGGAGGCAGTGGAAGACAGGAGGGCCTGGCGTGCTCTGGTCCAGGGGGTCACAAAGAGTTGGACACGACTAAACAACTAAACAACAACAACAACAACAACACCTCGCAGGATTGTTGCAAAATGATAATGAATGCAAAGTGCTTTGAATACATAGATCCCACCTCGCTGTATTGTTGCAAAGATATAATGAATGCAAAGTGCTTTGACTATATAAATATTGAATGCTATGCAAGTCGTTATTATTAGCCGAACAACCATTCGCATTCATCAGCCTCCCCCTCCTTCAAACATGCTCCCTCCCGCCAGCGGAGAGAGGGGAACGTACCTTGGCCAGGGGTAAAACCATGAAGGCGCCCCCACCGCCAGACTCCACAATGATGGCCACGAATTTGGGGTTGACGGCGCAGAAGGAGCTGTCCCATGTAACCTTGGAGACCCGGATGTCCTCATACATCTGGTCGGCCTTGACCGGCTGACCAAAGACATGCCGGAACTTGCTCTGGCGCACCACCCGGCGACTCATGGCGGAGGGATCCTGCTTCTTTTGGGGGGGGCAGAAGGGAAGGGTGGACACAGAAGGAGAAAGAGGGGGGTCAGCAGGGGACACACAGAAGAAGCAGACCCAAACCCAAGCCAAGCCCATTGACCGACGAGATCGCCTTGCCCCATAGAGTGCTCTGATCTGAGGAACTGGCCCTGCCACAACCGCTCTGTAGTGTGGCTGCGCCTGCACCTCTGGAACTCCGTGCCACTTGACGGCCGGCAGCTGCCTTCCCTGTACTCTTTGCGGCTCCTCCGTAAGCATTCCTGTTTAGATAAGCCTACCCAGACGTTTAGAAAGCCAATGTGAGTTTTCACCTGTTTTTAGTCTGCTGTTATTTTAACTTTTTGAAAGTCTTATATTACTGTTGTCAGATTTCCTCAGCGATGTTTTTATGGTTTGATCTTTTCTGTATACTGCTCTGAGTTTGTTTTGTGTTGCCATTTTTTTAATCAAGCAGTACACAAATATTTTAGGAAACAAATAAACCCTTCCAAAAGATCTGAAAATGTAGCCCACATGATATACCCCCACTTTTTTATATTAAAATCCCCTCAATATTTTTTTTGTAAATAAGGGGGAGCTGCAACAAAGTGTTGCAGCGCATCCGCCTCTCCCCACAAGAGTGCCCCTGTTCAGGGATCCAGCCACCCATTTTTTTTCCCAGGATACTCTGTCCCATACACCCCATTTTCATTTTTCATTCCCTCCCCTTTTCCTCTCCTTAGCTATTTTTAATTTTTTTTGGGGGGGTGGAGTGGGGCAGAGAGGGTGGGGGAGAAAGCTTAGGTATTTCCCCTCAATATCTTTTCTGCTTCTGTAAACTCCAGCATATTCTCACACCTTCCCCGCCCCCCCATCCCCACCCCAACAGCAATTCCATTTTCACTCCAATCCCATCAGGGAGTTAGTATTTTTTAAAAAAAACAACAGCAAAAACCCTGTATTGCTCTTGCACTGCTAATTCAATAACAGCATTGATAAAATTCAAAACTGGTGCCATGAACTAGTTATGGAAATCAAGAAAATGTGTGTGTGTGTATTTCATATACACACAGAGAGAGATTTCAATATTGTTTGCGTCCAATGCTAGTCTGGCTCAGAGTAGACCCATTTAAAGTAATGGGCATGGCTAACTTAGGCATGTTCATTTCAACAGGCCTACTCTGAGTAGGACTCAGTTGAATACAACCTGCATATTTTTGTTTTTGTCAGTTATACATAAAGAAGTAGTAAAGATATTCCATTATTTGCCCACTGTCAAACCTCAGGCTATGTAAGCGCCTTGGGGCCAGGAACTAGCTTTTCAATTTTTCATTCCATCAGATCAGATGGCCACTAGCTCCCTCCTTAAATCACAGCTGTCCTCAGCATGGACAGATGTGCCTCTGGGGTGTTTGAAGGCAGTTCATGGACCTCCTCTCTGCCACAGCACTAGAAGGTGGACCAGACTTATTAGACCCATACTGCAGATGGAAGGAATGAGGCCGAGAGCAAGAGAAATGCTGCGGTTTTCCAGCATCGACCTAGTAAAGCCTACAGCTGGTTGAGACTTCTCACCCCAGAACACTGAGCTTTCAATGCCTAAAACTGTGCCCTGGCATGCACATTTCATCCTGCAGCCAGGAGTTCCACTGATTCCAGAAGAACATTGCTTTGCTGGGCCAGAGCAAAGCCCCATCTAGGTCAGCACTGTGTGTCTGCAGCAGTTGGTCAGATGCATCATGGAAGCTGATGTACAAGGCACGGAGGGGATTGGCTGGCCCCTCTTTATATCCTCAACACCTGGTATTCACAAGTAGGCCACATCTGCACATGGAGGTTTTGTGAAGCTGGCATTGCTGACAGTAACCCTCCTCCTGCTTTGTGCAGCTCTTCTGAAAAAAGCAATCTAGTGCTAGGGCCCAACACCATGTCTTCTAGCTGTAAAAAGGTAAAGGTAAAGGGACCCCTGACCATTAGGTCCAGTCGTGACCGACTCTGGGGTTGCGGCGCTCATCTCGCTTTACTGGCCGAGGGAGCCGGCGTACAGCTTCTGGGTCATGTGGCCAGCATGACTAAGCCACTTCTGGCGAAGCAGAGCAGCGCACGGAAACACCATTTACCTTCCTGCCGGAGTGGTACCTGTTTATCTACTTGCACTTTGATGTGCTTTCGAACTGCTAGGTTGGCAGGAGCAGGGACTGAGCAACGGGAGCTCAACCTGTCGCGGGGATTCGAACCGCCAACCTTCTGATCAGCAAGTCCTAGGCTCGGTGGTTTAACCCAAAGTGCCACCCACATCCCCTTCTAGCTGTAACTCGTAGTTAATAGTAATGAATTTTTATCAATGCAGTTATTATTGTTATAGTCATAGGCCACCTTTCCTTCAAGGAGCTCATGAGGGGGGTGCACGTGGTCCGGTCCTCCCCATCATAGCCTTGCAACAACCCTGTGAGATAGGCTAGGCTGAGAGAAACAGTGACTGGCCCAAGGTTACATCCCATGAGCTTTCACAGCTGAGTGAGGATTGAACCCTGGTCTCCCAGGTCCCAACCACTACACCACACTGTCTCTCTCATTTGTTGATCGTGCTAAGGGGCTCTCTTCCCTCTGTTCTGAGTCTCTGGCCAGGTTTCACTGCACGACCCCCACGTTCCACCAGCATGGGGAAAAGAGGGAGAAAGATCTCACTCCAATGGGTCTTGAGGTCATTTTTGCAGACCCCAAAAGCCCCCCACGAAAGAGACCCCCTCAAGTCAGCTCCCTGAAGCTTGCACACTCAGACGTACACACAACCCAAAGTCCTGGTTGCAAAGACAGACGCCAATCTTGCACAGAGACGATGGATTCAAGTTGCAGGGAAGGAGATGCCGACTAAACATTAGGAAGAACTTTCTGGGGGTAAGAGCTGTTTGACTGTGGAATGGATTCCCTTGGAAGGTGGTGGACTCTCCTTTCTTGGAGGTTATTATTATTATTATTATTATTATTATTATTATTATTATTAATGCCCTGCCATTCTGGGTGGCTTCCTGTGTATATAAAACCATATTAAAAACTTATTTATTTTTTTAAAAAGATATTTATTGAAGTTTTACAAAAACATAAGTTTACAAAATAAAAAAGGTCATATAAAAAGAAAAAGATACAAAAAAGAGCATAGAAAAATACATGAAAAAGAAAAAAGAGGAATAAAAATACAAAATACAAAAGACAAATAGCTAAAAAAGAATTAAAAACAAATCCGTTTTTTGTAACTTTGAACTCATTAGCTTATTTCCTTGGCCTCCTCACACCTCCCCTTTTTGTATTCCCATTTAAATAATCAAATCAGCAAATCCTTACCCTCTTTCGTTTATCTTAACTCTGTATCTTAACATATTATAACTCTATATTTTCATCCATTATCAATTCATTTTTGCATATTCTTATTAACTTTGTTGCTAATGCCACTTATTTTCAATCCAACATCATTTTAACATTCATTAATTTTACAGTATTTCTGAAGATAGTCTTTAAATTTCTTCCAGTCCATATTAAAAACTTATTTAAGCAGAAGTTGGATGGCTCTGTATCATGGATGCTTTAGCAGAGATTCCTGCATTGCAGGGGGTGGACTAGATGACTCCCAGGACCTCTTCCGACTCTACAATTCTATGATTCTATGTCAGTTCCTAGATATCCACTTGCTGTTCCTATGTTTACACACACACACACACACACACACACACACACACACACACACACACAATTTCTTAGGCAGCACCATCAGCACGCATGATGCTTAGCTTAAAGGCTACAAGAGGACAGCGGTCCTGTCCCTGATGGGTGTTACAATCTGAAACTGAACATTGCAAGGAGGGATAGAACAGGAGAGCAGTGGGGTGTGTTAAAACGTCGTAAGTCTCAATGGGGCAGGGCTGGGGAATGCCTGTGTCCCCCATTGTGGCAAGCGCTCATCTCACTATCGATTCTTAACACCGAACATGCTGGCTGCTGGGGGTTTAGGAGCCCAGCAACATCCGCAGATGATCTCCAGCCCTAAATTAGGGCACGTTAAGCCACACGAAGACCCACAAAAAGCAAACATGAGTACCTAACTTAATTTATTTTATTTGTTTCCTTTGGCTATTTACATACCACGAAATCTCTAAAGTTTAAACGTGGCATAGAAAAAAGATTACAAGGCAGGCGGAGAGACATAGACAGTGAATAAAATCAATGGGGCGAATGGGGGTGGAATACACACAGAGACAAACCCACCAACTTCAATGGGTCCATTTAGTTGGGTACAGGCCTAAGTAGTTATTAACTCACACACACGCGGTGGGTCATGCAAAGCACAGGCACGGGTATCGAACTCGACAGTCCTGGCATCATGCACGGGAAACGCGTACACGCATTCACCTGATCGTGTGAACGCGCAGGAGGCGCAGGCAGAAAGGTGGAAGAAGAAAGCCCCCCAAGGACCTCTTTGCGCGAAGACGAAACCCGCTCCGGGGCTCCGGGAGGGTGGGGGCGAAGAGGAAGCGTTCCTTTCCAGGGAAGCCACCGGGTTTTTTTTTTTTCAATGGGCCCTCGGAGAAGGCGGCAAAAAGGGTCGAAGCCGGAACTCCTCCCCGGCGCTGCGGCGGCTATAGAAGGCGAGGCGCTCTGCAAGGCAAACCCCAGAGGTCACTTTCCTAATATAGCCTGGCTTCTGCAGCGGCTCTGGGTTTGGAGCGGAGGGGGGAGGGGATATTGGGGGGGGGCTGGCTGGCGAGGGGCGAGCAAGCAATAAGAGCTTCTTTCCCGTGGGCACGGATGGTCCGTCTGCTGAGCAGCCTGCAGTTTTTTTTGGGGGGGGGGCGGCGGAAGGAAAGAAAGGGCCCCCTTCCCTCTCCATTTTACGCACCTGCGCCCAGGTCTCTCCAAGGGCGCACGCCGTTTGGAGAGGTTGGGAGGGGGGCGTCCTGCGCCTTACCTAGATTTCCAGGGATCGGGGGCGCGGGAGGAGGAGGACGAGGAAGCGGGGCGCCGTCCCGGGGCCTGGGGACTCTCTGCTCGCTCCGTCCGGGCGCTGCCAAGCTGGGTGGCGTCCTCCGGGGCGGGCGGGCTGGCACGCAGCGCCTGGCGCAGGGGCCTCAATGCGGCTGGAGGGAAGAGCAGCTGCTGCTGCTGCTGCGGCCGCCGCCGCTGCCGCCACCATCTCAGGTCTCCAGCGCTCGCTTCTCCCCCCCCTCCCCAGCGAGGGAGGGGGCGACAGCTGCGAGCCCCCCTCCTTGGGGAATGGGCGGCCGCCTCCAGAGGCCCAGCCAAGCCCTGGAAAGGGCATCTGGCAAGGGAGAGGAGAGACCCCCCTCCCCTTTTTAAGACAGCTCCCGGGAGTGTGTGTGTGATAATTTCTCTTTTTAAAAGCAAGCCCCGTTGGGCGAGCAGGCAGAAGGCCCCCTCTATATCGCAGCCCCCCCCCCGTTTGCAAAAGGGCATGAAGGCAGAGCGCTCTCTCTCTCTCCTGCCTTCTTTGCCTTCGGAGATAGACTGCGACTGGATGGGAAGGTTCCACTGGGCGCTCACTAAGGATTTGTAGGCACAGGCGCCGTGGGCAAGCAGGATTGCTCGGACTAAACCTCACAGACATAATGGAATTGTGCCGACTAGTTACTGTAAGAACTGTTTCAGAACTGACACCAGAGTTTGGGTTTTTCCTCTTCCCACCCTGTTGCTTTCCCCTTGCGTTGTGAATTTATTTATTTTTTAAATTCTTCAGCTACATCTGTTTTTTTGTTTATTTAACACTTTCTCTTTTTTAGCCTGTCCTCCAGACACTCCAGGGTTCGGTACATCAATGAAGATATATAATGCATTTTTAAAAAAAACCACGTTTTAAATGTATGTGCATGTCAAATAGGTCCCATCTGGTAGCGCTGAGGTTTAATTTATTGGGAGAGAAAGGAGGGGCAGGTGGTGGTTAGCACTCTGTACAGAGATAGGCTGTAAACATTTTAAATGCTTGATATACTCACCTTCAGCCTCACTGTAACCATTAGTTGGTGTTGCCCTCGTGTGAACCCAGAGGACACATTTAAAGCTGCTTATTTATTTATCAGGAACGTGGGTGGCGCTGTGGGTTAAACCACAGAGCCTAGGGCTTGCCGATCAGAAGGTTGGCGGTTCGAATCCCTGTGACGGGGTGAGGTCCCATTGCTTGGTCCCTGCTCCTGCCAACCTAGCAGTTCAAAAGCACCTCAAAGTGCAAGTAGATAAATAGGTACCTCTCTGGCGGGAAGCTGAACGCCATTTCCGTGCGCTGCTCTGGTTTGCCAGAAGCGGCTTAGTCCTGCTGGCCACATGACCTGGAAGCTGTACATCGGCTCCCTTGGCCAATAAAGCGAGATGAGAGCCACAACCCCAGAGTTGTCCGCAACTGGACCTAATGGTCAGGGGTCCCTTTACCTTTACCTTATTTATCACATTTATACCTCACCTTCCTCAAAAGAGCTCAAGGTGGTGTACATAGTTCTCCAGCCCATTTTGCCCTCACAACCACCCTGTAAGGTAGGTTAAGCTGAGAGACAGTGACTAGAGCAGTGCTGCCCAGTGAGCTTCATGGGTGAGCAGAGATCTGAACTCTGACACTCCATTGGTAATATGGAGCTAGGCAGCCCACAAGCAACTTGTCCCTTGTGGGCCACCTAGCTCCATATTACTTACTCTGACTGGCAGCAGCTCTGCTTGGGAATAGTCTTCTTTTCCATCAGCTGGTGTTTAAAAAAAAATATTAATTGGAGTAACACAATTATGTTACTGTTTGCTACAAAGTGAATACGTTTCCTCTCTATGCAAGAGCAGCACCCAACTACAGTGGTACCTCAGGTTAAGAACTTAATTTGTTCTGGAGGTCCGTTCTTAACCTGAAACTGTTCTTAACCTGAAGCACCACTTTAGCTAATGGGGCCTTTCGCCACCACTACGCCACTGCTGCACGATTTCTGTTCTCATTCTGAAGCAAAGTTCTTAACCCAAGGTACTATTTCTGGGTTAGCGGAGTCTGTAACCTGAAGCGTACGTAACCTGAAGCGAATGTAACCCGAGGTACCACTGTATTGTGTTCTGATGTGGGGGTGCTAGTGGTATTGGGGGTTCCTTTTCTTATCCCCAGGAAAAGCCTCCAGACAAATTTTGCCTAACAGATTCCCCCCATGTTCATTGTGGAAAGTGGCAACAAAACTTGTCTCTCCCGCATTGGTCTCTACAGCCACAGCAGGCGCTGCAACCTGCCAACAGTTTGACTTCTCCCCCAAAGGCAAACTTCTCCACTGCCTCTCAAGACAGATGGGCGCCAATAACTAAATAGTTTTAACTGGATTTTGAATAAACGTGTAAAACAATGCAATCGGCTGTGTCTGTTTTGAATTTTATTTATGTTATTATCTGCCTTAGTGGGTCGGGCAAGGTGCTGTTCAGAATAAAGCTTTTTAAAGGGTAGGGTAAGGAGGACTGCGAGGGACGCGGGTAGTACTGTGGCTTAAACCACAGAGCCTAGGGCTTGCCGATCAGAAGGTCAGCAGTTCGAATCCCCGCAACGGGGTGAGCTCCGGTTGCTCGGTCCCTGCTCCGGCCAACCTAGCAGTTCGAAAGCATGTCAAAGTGCAAGAAGATAAGTAGGTACCGCTCTGGCGGGAAGGTAAACGGCGTTTCCGTGTGCTGCTCTGGTTCACCAGAAGCGGCTCAGTCATGCTGACCACATGACCCGGAAGCTGTACGCCAGCTCCCTCCGCCAGTAAAGCGAGATGAACGCCGCAACCCCAGAGTGGGCCATGACTGGACCTAATGGACCTTTACCTTTAAGGAGGACTGGGAGTGAGTTTATTGAACCAAGGGTGCAGGCTCCCGAATAGGTTTAGGACCCCCTGTGCTATGATGTCAAGGGGCATAGTTCTAGGCTGCAGGCCCTCTGCTGGACACCCTTTGCTATTGCATAAAGGCATTTCCCAAATACAGATTGGTTGCTTTGTTGTTTAGTCGTATCAGACTCTTCGTGACCCCCTGGACCAGAGCACGCCAGGCACTCTTGTCTTCCACTGCCTCCCGCAGTTTGGTCAAACTCATGTGCGTAGCTTCGAGAACACTGTCCCACCATCTCGTCCTCTGTCGTCCCCTTCTCCTTGTGCCCTCCATCTTTCCCAGCATCAGGGTCTTTTCCAGGGAGTCTTCGCTTCTCATGAGGTGGCCAAAGTCTTGGAGCCTCAGCTTCAGGATCTGTCCTTCCAGTGAGCACTCAGGGCTGATTTCCTTCAGAATGGAGAGGTTTGATCTTCTTGCAGTCCATGGGACTCTTGAGTCTCCTCCAGCACCAGAATTCAAAAGCATCAATATGTTAGCACCCAGCATCTCCTTTCTACCCAGGGATGTAGAGAATATCCTCAGTGATCCCCTGCCCACTGTTCCAGAAAACAAAATTTGGTTTCTCGTGTGAAAGCAGGTATGTGTAAAAAAATGGGGGAAGGGAATAATAAACAAACCAACCTGTCTTTGCAAGGGGCGGTTGCTATCATTTTGGGTTACACTTTCCCCAGCTCTGCGGAATCCATTTTTTTGAGATGTGGCCAACAGTAATTTATTCCCTTTTTTATTTTATTTTAAAAATTCAGCCCCTTTCCTAATCAGTGGACTCTCCTCCATTGGAGGTGTTAAACAGAGGTTGAATAGCCACCTGCCTGGGATTCCTCAGCTGCAATTCCTGCGTTGCAGGGGATTGATGGCCAAACTTGGCCCTCTAGCTGTTTGGGGACTACAACTCCCATCATCCCTATCTAACAGGACCAGTGGTCAGGGATGATGGGAACTGTAGTCCCAAAACAGCTGGAGGGCCAAGTTTGGCCATCACTGGACTAGATGATCCTCAGGGATCCCTTCCAATTCTAAAATTCTATGATTTTACGCTCCCTAGCATGGAATCCATCCCCTCCCCCACCGCGGAGAGCTGTACCCTGGGACTGCTTGTAAAATGATGCCAACTGCCTCGAGTACATTGACAGGCTGCTGTGTAAAACACTTCTTGCACAAGAGTAAGTGCAAGTAAAAAAGGAGCAAAAAACCCCCTATTTATTAACACTTCTTAGCCACTCCGATTCTATGAACAGAAGTATTTCAAGGCTAACCCGAATGATCTCTCAGTGTAGCTGTTGTTGGCATCTATCTGTCTCAAGAGACAATGGAGTGTACGGGGGGGGGGCAAGACTGCTTCACTAGCAGCACCCAAGTGACCTCTCCAGGACACAAGTTTGGGGGTCCTGGGCTGCCCAGACGACAAGAACCCCCTCTCAACTTCGCTGATGTGGTCCAAAGGAAAGCAGAACAAGATGTCTGTGGCACCAGCTGGGCTGCCAGAAGGAGGCCTACAAGGCACCATCTAACCACTCCTGATTTGTGGAGTTTACTCCTTAGCCTTTTCTTCTCCCAAAGAGATTGCACAAGACAGCAGAGCTTTAGGATCAGAGTCTCCCTTTGCAGGTTGCCCAGCCCCATCTGCCCCTCCTTCCCTCTGTAAACCACTCTGAGGCCTTGCTTTTTTATTTACAATCAGCCAATATACCAAATTCCATGAAATTATTTACATTATTGATATACTGCTTTTCAGGTGGACCTCACCAAGTGGTTTACATAATTTATTTCATAAATACACCCCTCGACTGCTAAAAACAACAAAAACAACCACAAAGTGGTTTATAGAAAGAGTAAAGCAAGAAAAATTAATAAGAGTAATGAAACAAGAAAGAAAAATAGTAATAGACTAAAACCGGATTAAAACTTGCTTCAACTTCCTAAACATCTAGGTAGGCTTGTGTAAAGAAGAATGTTATTAGGTGTTAGGTGGTACTTGCAATTTTACGGGGCCTGTCCCTGCTGCTGCTGACCCAGGCTCCTGACTTTCCTTCGTGGCCCACTGATGAACCCCACCTTTGCAACCCGATTCAGACAAGACACGCTCAATTCTCAAAATAAAAATTTATTCAGTAACAAGAACGTTGAATCCGCACCCTGAAAACGCAGTAGTTCACATTTAAAAACAGCCGAACACCTTTGTCGGGCAAAAGTCTATGGTACAAGCCACTCTTGGGTGGGTGGAGAGCAAAGGTCAAGGGGCAGGGGGAGGATATGTAAAAACGAAAGAAAGAAAAGACGACCAGCAATAAAAGGAGGTGTTTCTCCCCCAAGCCACTGCAGGAGGGCTCCAAATTTGCGAAAGACACCCGCAGCCACCATCACCATAGGACAGGGCTGCGTTTAGAGAGAGAGAGAGAGAGAGAGAGAGAGAGAGAGAGAGAGAGAGAGAGAGAGAGATGGATCAAGACAAGAGGCCACAGCGCTCTTGCCAAATTCTCGACCTGAAGTGGCTGAGACAGCCTTGAAGGCAGCTCCCCCACCTCCCAAAAAAGGCACCAAGGCCTGCTATCAGTGCGAAACATGGATATTTGGATTCCACAACAGGGCTTGTTATTCCAGTAGGCACAGCCCATTTCACAGCCAGTTTATCCTGGGCTGGGAAATCAAGAAAGCGGCAGGTGTGTGGGTCTCCCCTGTTTGGTGGCCTCCTTTCGAGGTTTGAAGGGATATTCCCCAGCACAAGCCATTGGGGGTGGGGGGAGTAGCATCACTCCAAAGGGGGCATCTAATGGCGACTTGGAGAGTTAAGCAGAGTGATTCCCCCCACCTTCAGCCCTTTGGCTCTGGACAAGTGTGTCGAGATGGCAACTTTTTGTGGATGGGGGAGAGATCCACCCAAGGCTGAGTTGTTTGGTTGGGGGGGAGGGGGAGGAAAAAGCAAAGCCCCCAGAAAGGGGAGAGGCATCGAAGGAAGACAGAACTCCCATCCTGCCAATTTAAAAAAATAAACAAAAGGAGTGGTGGTTTGCCAGTTTCGCGGTTTAGGGTGAAATCATTCTCTTACAAGCCAGGTGGGTTTGACACACACACACACACACACAGAGAAAGAGAGAGCCAGCTGACACTGGGAGATACGGGGAGGGGGATAAAGAGTCAGCTGAAAGCATGGTACAGAAAATATTATATATATTTATATAGATCTGTTTTGTCCACATAATAAGCAAGGACCCAAAACACACACACACTCACACACACACAGAAACACCCACCCAGATCTCCACACCCCTCTCTTTGTGCAAGGCTCAACAAAAGCTCACAGTATACAGCTAGGTCAAAGAGCTGGAAACTGGGAGAGGGGAGAGTTGCTGCTGAGATGATGCTGAACATTTTTGACATTCGCAGGGCAGCCCCCCCCCAAAAAATGGGAGGGGGGGGGAGAAAGAGGGGAAGACGCCCTGAAAGAAAACATCAACTTTATACATTGGAGTAAGAATGAAAATGCCCTTTTTTTTCTAAAACAGAGAAACAAACCAACAGCCATGCTTTGAACCAGTGGTATAGTTGTTTTTCTTCCCACAAGCAGATCTGCATACAGAAGAACAAAACTCGCCAACAGCTACGATGCATTTCAGCAATCCAGTTTTGATAAACGTGGCAGTTTGGGATCGGTCACGGAGTGCAAAGTTGAAGAGCAGGGGTTTAATATTAAGAGGGGGACAGAGATGGGGGGATAGCCCCCCCCCCAACAACAACAAGAAAACCCCTGGCAGAGATGAGATAGAAGGCACAGATTTGGCTTCCGGAAGAGGCCTCAATGCCAACCCTGGATTCTGAAAGCAATGGAAGGTAAAACAGCTCCTAGTCCGACTTGGGGCTCTGGCAGAGAAGTCATCAGAAAGACACTTTGCAAAAACCAACACACAAAATCCCGATTTCCGGGAGAACTGCGCAGCAAAAGATCAGGGCAAAACATCTTACGCTTACAGCACCCTCTGTTTTGCAAAGTTCACAAGAGGCCTGGACCTGCAGTGGGGAAAGGGGACGAGGAAGAGGAAGTCTAAGAGGGAGGCAGGCACACACTCCTCAACAGCCCTGTGAGGTCTGAAAAAAATAAAGTAAATCCGCCTGGAATTTAGTCACAGACGATTCTCTCACATTTGAGAAGCATCCATCTTTGCTGAGGCTTAAAAAAAGAAGCAATTCAAATGTCAACGTGCAGTGATGATAGCAGCCACTTTCCACTTTGGAAGGGATATTTGACTGACAACAAGTTCCCCTGGCTAGTTTTAGGGGTGTCCTTTCTCTCTTACCTGCCGGAGGCTTGTGGGAAAGCAGCCCCCCCCCAAATATATCTTTTCATGATATTCTCCTATAGTGCAACATTCGCCAGCCTGTTCTCCTAAGAGAAAGGGTTAAAACGGCCTACTTCTTTCTCATTAGGAAGCAGGGTTATTATTCTATTCCTGCAAAGATTCCTGGGTGCATCAGAAAATGGGAGGTGTCAAAAGACTTCTCCATAAAAACATGGAAATTTAGAGATGCTAGTTTGGGACCACAGTTTGACACACGAGGTCTTGGCGCACCACAGAACTCAGCACAACTGGGGCGTGTTATTGAGGACATTTAAAAAACCCGAAACCCTGATCTCCAGAAAAAATAAAATGTAACGGCACACATGTGTGCGCAAGACGGGGAGTGCATTGGCGCGCAGGGGCAACAGATGTCCTTGCTAAAACACCGGACAGTTGTGCCTTGTAGACAACACATTGGGAACAAGAGGATCATGCAAGCTGAAGGTTTTCTTTGCTTTTCAGAGAGAGAGAAACATGCATACATTTGGCACAAGCTGACAGAAATAATCACCTTTTAAAGAAAGAAGTAATGGAAGAGAGGCAAGTGTCAGAGAAAAGGGAAAAGGAGTTAAGCCCATTCCAGAAAGTGTTTGCAGATTTGCCACTGGTTAACCACAGAGAAAACGATGTTAAATAGTCAAATCCATTTTCCAGTTTGCAGAAGAGATGCCTCATCGCCCCTTTCCTCTGGGACCAAAACGAAAAGATGCTGCTGCCCCCCCATGAGTTATCTACATGAGCACTGTTATGTACAATGTAAGAGACACAAGCCTTTCCGCAAGAAGCGTCAGGGAATGATGGAGAAGAACACAAAGGGTGGGGGTATATATTTGTATAAACTAGTCAGCTTCTGGATTGTATCAGACAGAGCAGGGAGAGAAGGCCAGGCAATTTCAGGACTGGGGAAGGAGGAGGAAGGGGAACCAAGAAGGGGGGGCTGGGGTGGAAGAGGAGAAAGGAAACAGATGATATGGCCATATTCTTGAAAAGGCCCACAGCTTTATTCAAGTAATGAAAGGGTTAAACCCCTAAAAAAGAATGAAGTTTGTTTTAAGAGAACACCCCTCACTCCCAATGGTCTTCCTTTCCCTCCCAATGGTCTTCCTTTCCCTCCTGTCTTCCATTCTTCCTTCTGCAACCCCATCTCCCACAAAATCTGTAATTCCTTTAAAACAATAAAAGCGCATCTTTCTTTTGGCCCAATGAAAGAGAGCATTTCAGATATTTTTCTTCCCTTCTCTCTTTTGTTTTAAAGGAGGGGTGTTCTTTTAAGACCAAAAAAATAAAATAAAAATTTAAGTGTTGAGGTTCGTTAAGGGTTTAAAACTTTTTTTTTTAAATTAAGGGGGAAAAAATGTGATCTTGCAGTCATTTGCACAGGGGGTGGGATGGGGAGAACCATGAAAACCAGCCACCTCAAAACCCACATGCAACAGAAACAGTAAAAATAACGAACATATAAAAATTAAACCAATAAAGTGCATGTTTCAATATATATTACATCTGCCCCATTTGGAGAAAACACGACGAGGGTGTTGCAAAATAAGTCAAGTTGTTGTGGGGGGAGAAGAGGGGGGAGAGAGAGGGCTGGAGTTCACATGGTGTTGTACAACGGGTTGGTTGTTCGTTTCCTGTCATTTGCCTTTCTCAGCCTTCTGGGCGGTCGAGTTCTACCATGCTGGGGCCGGGGGAGCACAGCCAACCAGTGGGGCGGGTGGGGCGTCGTCGCCAGCCCTGGCAGCGGGGCCTCTAGGGGGCTAGTCAATTTCGCACCCGGAAGCTGCTGGGCTAGGCTGAACTCTTTGGCATACTGCGCAAGAGGCCTCTCCACGGGGCTGCTGAGGGCGATGGACTCGGCCGCCATCTTGAGCTGCTCGACAAAATGTGCCGTGGGCTGGGGGGCGGGCAACGACAATGGGGCAGGTTCTGGCATTGGCAAAGCTAGGCCGCCCTGCAAGAGTGCTTCCCCGTGGCCGGAGGGGCCCCAGAGTGATTCCAGAGCGGCTGGCCTGGCGCTGGAAGGGAAGGGGTTCCCCGAGGGCAAATCGTCTTTTGACAAGTTCAGGCCGCCCAGCTTCGCCAGTGACGATGAGCGCTTCATCTGAGAAGGGAGCGTGAGGCCTGCTTGCTGGGCCCGGGCCTCAAGGTCCTTTGCCCACTGCCTCACGGTGTCCCCCCTCAGGTCTCTGATGCGGTCACTGCTGGAGCTGTGAGGAAGGCCGTAGCAAAGGAGAGGTGTGGCAGCAGCCCCCACAGTATTGGCACCCGTGCCCACCTTATGAGTGCGTACGTCATAGTCCTCTGGGCTCCAGTGTGTCAAAGCGCCCTCGCTCCTCCGGCGCAGAGCACCTCCCCTCTCCTCAAAGGCAAACTGTCCGTTGCCAGCATATCCCCCCAGAGGGGCTGGCTCAGGGTCAGTGCTTGTGCTGTCCTGAGTGACCCCCTGCAAGCAAACAAAGGGCTGGCGATTGGAGGGCGGCGGCGGCGGGCACCTTGCCCGACTCGCAGGAGGAGAGGTGCGCATGTCGGCCGGTCCTCTGACAACATCTTCCCCAGGGCTACCCAAGGTAAAAATGGCCTTCTTAAAGTCTTTGCTCTCTGGCTCGGAAGGCCCCGGCTTGGGCAAGGCTCCCGGGGGATTCTGGGAACACAAAGCAGCGTTGCAGTTTTCGTCCACCGCCAACGAGGTGGTGGCCATCTTGGTTTCCTCCGAGTCATCTCGCGTGTGGCCCCTTTCCAGCCCAGTGGGGCTGGGCAACCTGACCGCGTGGGTGTACTCTATGATTTCAATCCTTTTGGGAAGCAGAAGGCCAGGGGCAGGGAGGCTGTCCGGGATTTCCAGAGAAACCACCAAGCGGTGCTCTCTGGCCAGCCCCTCCAGCTCTGCCAACAGGCCATCTCGTGGGGAAGAAGACGCCGGCGGCATTTCGGGGGGCTGTTCCAAACCAGCCCCAGTCTCTGCGCCCCCAGCTCTTGAGGCTACCTTCTCCCCAGCGAACTGGGCCGGCTCGTGAGATGGCTCTTCGTGCTTCCCCTTCGCTGTGGGGTCGGCCACTGCTGAGGATTCGATCCTGGAGTTCTTCCGGATGGGTAGCAGGACCACAGGGGTAGAGTGTTGCAGCTCCTGCTCTTGCCGCAGGCGCTCCTCAAACTCCAGGGTGGCACGCCGTACCGATCCAGGACACCATTTGGGCCCAGGGTTCGGATGGCCCTCCGCAGAGTCTTCTCCCGAGTTGCCGCCGTCTTCTGCATCCAGCTTACAAGAAGGCACCGGCTGGGCTGAAGCGGTTTCTCGGTCCGGTTTCAAAGGCTCGCTAGCCGCCTCCTTCGGGACCGAGCCACTGCCTTCGCCCGGCTCGGCTTTTCGAGGCTTGCTTTCCCAGGCTGACTCGGCAGCGAGCTCGTGGACCGTGTTTCTCTTCGACACCAGGACCGGATTGTTCAAGGCGTCCGTCTTCGCCTGTCCTTGCCCTGCCCCCTGGCGGATCGATTCGATCTCGGTGATGATGTCTTTCACAGAGATGGCGTTTTCAGAGTGAGAACGAGTCAGGCCGCCTGAACGGCTCGGTTCAGAGAGCTTTAAATTTAAGAGAGAAAAAGAATGGGTTAGAATTTTACAAATAAAATGCTCCCCAACGTTCAGCAAGCGTTTTGACAGAATATTCTGTAGTTCACCACCTTTCTAACTTGGAGGGGAAACAAATGGGGTGGCAGTGGATTCTGAGGGCAGGGCCCAACTTCCACCGCTGTGTCCCCAGGGCTCCTCACCCTGCTGGCTGCCACATTCAGAAGCCTCACAATGCCCCATCAAACTCATTCTGGATATCTTAAAACTTGGCGGACAGTAGCATGAGGAATTGAGGAGAGCATTGCTGAGTTCTGTGAGCTGCCCCCCTCCGAAATCCCCCTACTTCAATGGCCTCTGAGTGGGTCATTTCGCCTTAGTTCCAGCCCCATAAATATTCTGCTCTTTCCTGCCACTGTTCCGATGTCGTTTGCTCCCTCATCCCCCTCTTGCACTCCCAATATTCAACTCTTCTGGCAGGGGCTCCTATTTTCAAAACACTCGGCAGAAAAGCACCGCCCGCCGCGCGTACCTTCAGCCGCTCCTCCTCCACCGAGGACCCCTCGGACGGCTGCGGCGAGTTGTCCGAGGAGTTGCTTCCTTGAGCATCTTCTGTGGGGTTGGAGGGCGATAGCTCCAGCCCCGACACTTTGGAGAGACCGTTCCTCCCGCCCCCCTGATCCTCCGTCCTGGAGTGGGAACAAGTCCGTGGCCGGCTGTCCTGAGAGAGCTCCACAAACTTCTCCAAGGCGCTGAAGAAGTCGATCCGGTCGGCGCCAAAGTCCGCCTCCTCCGGCAAGGAGGTCACAGGAGGGGGGCTGGGCGAGTTATGGTTGGAGACGTCCTGCAAGCAAGACTCCAGCTCTTCCATGGGCACCAGGTGGATGTTCCCGTCTCCTTGCTTGAGGGCGTCCTTCTCCAAGTCGTCCACTGCCAAGTCCGGGAACTCTGCCGCTGCCCCCAAGGCCTCTCGCTGCTGCAGCAAGGCATCCGAGACATTGCAATTATCCAGGGGGAACTTTGAGTCGTCTAAGCAGCAGCCGGAGGAGCACCCGTTGATGTTATTCAAGTTCAGCTTGTCCTCCATCTGCTCGGTATTGAAGTCTCTCGTGGTGATCTCTAGCTGCACCACCCGCTCGATGCTGCACAAGTTCCCGGCGGCATCGGCGCCCAGATGGCACAAGTGTTCCGTGTGCGGACCGGCGGTCATGGGCCCAGGGGACATGGGCACGTGGTGGTGGCCGCAGGAGGTCTTGCTCTCCGAGATCTGGTCCGCCGACGTGGTGATCTCCTTCTTGCTCACCTCCATCCCGGACTTGCCCATGGGCTCGTGGTGGTCGGAGAGGTCGCTGTCGGAGTGCGAGCGCCACAGCTTGTTGTGCCGCTGCTTACTGCGGGGAAGGAGATAGGGGGAGAGAATCAGCACTGGGTTCGAAAGCCGCTCAGACAAAAGGCACGAAGGGGAAAAGGCAGCATGGGGAGAGCTCGCGAGAGGGGACGGAAGCGCTGCATTTGAGATGGGGTTAGCCCGTGATCGGCTCTCCTGGTCCCCCAAAACAACCAGAGTTCTGTCCCAAAGAATGAAGGGGCCTCCATGTATTATGCAAATTGCCAGCGTTGACTCACTCTGTGCAAAAGCAGGGACACCTGTTGAGCTGGGAAGAGGACTCTGGAGAACAGCTGGTCCCCTGCCGCTGACAGCACCCTTCCTGGAAGCAGAGCCAGGACTCAAGAGTCATGCGATTCCACTGTATCATACAAATCAACAGTGCCTATTAAAGGGGGGGCGGGATCCTCAGGGCTGGGGGCTGAATGTGGCCCTGCAGCCCTCTCCATCTGGCCCTCAGGACTCTTCCCAGGCCACCTCCCCTTACTGCCCCTGCTTGGCACTCCCTTCCTTGAGTGTTTCTGCCTGACTGGAAAAGTGCCCTTGAACTCTGATGACGGACAGAGGACCAGAGTTGCACAATTCTGTTGGAACAGCTCTCAAGCTCTAATATAGCCTATTGGGTTGGGATCCAGGAGGAGGGAGGTTGTTTTTTGCCCCGCAAAGGGGCTCTGCAAGCACAATGCTCGTCAGGCACTTGCCGTCTCTGGTCAGATGCTGGTTTTGTTCCTGCTCGGCCACCTGTTCCCAGAATCGTGCCGCTGCCACCGGGGACACGGAGGCCAGCTCTCTTCCAGGGAACAAAAACATGTTGTTGCAGCTGATGAGAAGAAGGGCAGCAGCCTGGCTGCTGCGGGTGTTTTGTGCCGTCTGCTCCACAGCTTACAAGCTCTGGCCCCTAGAGGGAGCACGGACTCCGTCCAAAGCCAGGGATGCTGCTTCCGTCCTCCCCTTCTCAGTGCAAGCTGTGCATCAGAGAGGGTAGCAGCCCTCCTGATGTAGCCATGCGAGAGGTGACAAAGGGGAGGCGTGTCAAGCAGGCCGCACTCCTCCAAGGGCCACCACCAGTAGGTGGCATGTTCTCAGGGGCACAAGAATCGGGATCACTTCCACTTTAACTGTGGCAGGGTTGTTGAGAAACACCGAAGTTATAAATATCCGGGGCTTTAGAGTTAGAAGTAAAGGCAAATAAGGGGAGTTGATAGAAGTACATGCAATGTTTTCTCCCTCTCTGTTTTTGTTTTTATTATGCATTTTGTGATTTTATTTTGTGACCACCCTGAGACCTGCAGGTACACAAATTTAATTAATTATAATACCACCAGCATGGATGGCTTTTAAAGGGGCTTAGACAAATTCTTTGGACGATAAGGCTATCAAATGTTACTAGCCAAGGTGGCTACAATCTGCTTCTACCGTGGAAGGCACCACGCCTCTGAATATTAGCTGCTGGGAATCACAAACGGGATGACTGTTGCTGTTTCGCTCAGCTCCTGCTTTGGGGCTTCCCATCAGGACACCTGGCTGGTCACTGCCAGAACAGGATGCTCAGCTGCATGAGTCACTGGTCTGACCCAGCAGCCAGTCTATTGTGAAGTTCTTGTTAGGTTTCTAAGGAAAACCCCACAACTTGCGCAGGGAAAAAAAGAGACAGGGAGTTTTGGGAAGAAGGATGTCCAAGAGAATAGGAGCAGGATCTTGCTGGTGGGAGGGAATGTGGCTTGACAGTGCATCAAAAAGCAGTTGCTGCTGGAAAACCCCCTGGCCCCACAGCCCACTCTCACACCCTGGCAAAGGTGTAACCCAAGAACCACAATCTTCCCTTCACAGTCAGGCTCTGAAACCCAAGAGCTAATCATATGAATGTGAATCAGCAAGTGATCTGCCCCGGGGTGAGCAGCGATGGTAAACAAGGCCGCAAGGCAGGGGTCAAGAAGGTTTCTCCGGACTACAGTACTTTTAGCTGCTGGTCAATAGCTGCTCATTGTAATGGCTACATACTGCCTCCCGTAAGAGCACAATTATATTTACCATAATCACCATTTGTGTGCTCAAAGCAGCCTCTACAATCTGCAACAACCAGATCAGCGCTTCTTGAGAACTAAAGCATGCATGCACACCCCACACGGGTCATGAATACTGACAAATGACATATTAAATCCTGAAAGAACCCCAAAACACAATATTCCACTCTTGCAGATTTGTGACTGAATTACGGTGGAGGCAGCTGATGACTTTCTGCATGTATTGGCCTTAAATTATGGCTGCTAATCTTTTTAATTGATTTTGTTGGTTTTTCTGTAAACCACTTTTGAGGTGTTTTTTTTAATACAATCACACGTTTTGTGAAATAAACAAATAAACTTTGAATATCACTTGCTGGGGAACATGAGTTGGGGGGGGGGGAGGAGACTGCTTTGGGAGGCTTCGCACTGGGGCATCTGGCTGGCTGCTGTGAGAACAGGATGTCAGACTTGGTGAGTCTTTGGTAAACATCCACAAGTCAGGTTCCTCTACGCTATTCACCTTTGTGGTTTGAAGGTAGCGTCCCCGGTTCACTATTTAGATTACAAGGAAACATCCCTGGGAAGGTGACCCAGAAACTACAACTAATCCAGAATGCGGCAGCTAAACTGGTGACTGGGAGCAGCCGCCGAGACCACATAACACTGGTCTTGAAAGACCTACATTGGCTCCCAGGACATTTCTGAGCACAATTCAAAGTGCTGGTGCTGACCTTTAAAGCCCTAAATGGCCTCGGTCCAGCATACCTGAAGGAGCGTCTCCACCCCCATCATGCAGCCCAGACACTGAGGTCCAGTGCCGAGGGCCTTCTGGCGGTTCCCTCATTGCGGCAAGCCAAGTTACAGGGAACCAGGCAGAGGGCCTTCTCGATAGTGGCACCCGCCCTGTGGAACACCCTCCCATCAGATGTCAAAGAGAAAAACAACTACCAAACTTTTAGAAGACATTTGAAGGCAGCCCTGTTTAGGGAAGCTTTTAATGTTTAATAGGTTATTGTATTTTAGTATTTTGTTGGAAGCTGCCCAGAGTGGCTGGGGAAACCCAGCCAGATGGGTGGGGTATAAATAATAAATTATTATTATTATTATTATTATTATTATTATTAGGAATGGTGTTTGCCCAAATACTGCCACACCTAACCATTATGCCATGCCAGCACCTCCTTGACCTCAATGATTTCGAGAAGAAACATCCACCTGCTGTTTTTGCTTTTTTTGGGGTGCTGGTGGTGGTGGGGAAAGGGCATTAAGAACATAAGAAGTACCTGCTGGATCAGGCCACTAGCCCATCTAGTCCAGCATCCTGTTCTCATAGTAGCCAACCAGATGCCCGTGGAAAACCCACAAGCAGGATTCAAGCACAAGAGCAACACTCTCCCCTCCTGTGGTTTCCAGCAGCTGGTATTCAGAAGCATTTCTGCCTGTGGAGGCAGAATTTAGCCATTGATAGCCCTCCCCTGTGCCTCTTGGGGCAAATTTGACATCGCCTAATACAGATTTCAAAAGCGCATGTTAATAAACCCCTTTGTCCACATCAGGATCCCATCATAAAATTGCTCAGGAAAACTTTGGTGAGCCTCGGAACCACTCATTTTCTATGCCTCAACCGCAGTGTGCAACAGGGAGATAAGCTTTTATTAGAATGTTTAGTCCTACTAAGAGTAGACCCACTGAAGAGAACAGGCACAACTGATTGTGGCCCATTAACTCCAACAGGTCTACTCTTGAGTAGAGCGTAGTTGGATGCATCTCAAGGATTCCAGGCCTGTTTTGCAGGCTTGTCGCAAGGATCACGGCTGAGATAACTGTGCGCAAAGGGCTTTGAATGTTTGAAATGTGGTTTATAGCAACTGCCAAGTATTGGGGTTTTGTTAGTTTGTTTTGGATGGGATTCTGCGATGGGCCCTGTAGAATCTGCATTGCAAGCACCTCCCAAACATTAAGAAGTTTGGGCCAGTGCAGATAACCTGCTGCTAGCCGCCCCCCTGCTTGCCATGTGCCACCCCAACACACACGCACACACACTTTTCAAAAGGCCCAACATCCACAGCAAAGCCACCTGGAAACCACGTGGCCGTGAGCTGGGATCCCTCTGGCAGGACAAGCCGTCTCTCTCTCTCTTTCCGCTCTCTGGAGGTCACCCGAGGACACACATGTGTACAGTTGGAAGGGGGGGGAGAAGGAAAACACAGACACATGACATATTGAGACATCTTTTCCCAATCAGATGATGGGGGTCTCTTGTTACAAAAACAACCCCTTTGGTTTTGCATAAGAAAAGGAACTTGAGAAGGTGGGGAAGGGGAAGCTGGGGGAATCTGCAACACATAAACAAACAAACAAACACACAGGCCCCTCGAAAGCCAGCCAGAAAGCAAAGTTGTTTTGCTGTTTGGGGAAAGCAGGTTGTGGGGGAAACACACACACACACACACAGAGTGCGCACAGCTAAAAAGCCTTTTAAAAGATGACCTAAATTTTAATTCATTCCTGCTGGGGTCACCCCCCCCCCCAAGTTCCCCCATCGGTTTCAATGACCAACAGTTCTTACTGACTTTGTTTTCATCACAACTGATTTCACTGCATCCCAACGTATTTTTTTGGCAATTTATCCCATTTAAAAAAAATGCTTTGATTGCTCCCCACTTTTTTTTTTTTGCAGAAAAGGGGGGTAAAAAGATATTCAACTAAGCTAAAAACTATGCCTTTGTGCTCTTCCAAAATTCCCCCTTTTTTTTACACACACACACACACACACAAGGAGAGAGAGAGAGAGAGAGAGAGCGCTAATGCAGCTCCAAAAGTTTCCTGAACTTTGCATCGAAGAGAGCAAGGATTTATACCATTTCTGTGTGTGAAAGCTGAAATTCAGAAGAAGCCAGATGCTGGCATTCCATGAAACACCCTCTGGCCCCCAGCTGCCCATTGTCAGGGACGCTGAGGTGCTGTCTTGGCTGTTTCGGACTCACCTGGCCAGGAGGATGCCCTGATACTCCTCTAGCTGCCGCATGAAGCTGGGGTTGGGCTTGGTGACGGTCCGGCGCTCCTTCACGTAGTCGTAGGCCCGGTCGAGGTTCCAGCCATACTCCTTCATGGCGTAGGCAATCACCGTGGAGGCTGACCGGCTGACCCCCATCTTGCAGTGAACCAGGCACTTGGATCCGTTCTTCCTGCAAGACGATCAAGGGAAAGGGAGGGGGAAAGAGGAGGGTGACCCAGGTTCCCAACGGAGTCATCACTGAAACGGCTTTGCTGGGGAGAGAGTGTTTCACAGGCGGAATCAACAAATGCCATATATCTATATCAAGACCTTGCAAAGCTGGTGCCCTCCTGATGTTGTGGACCAAAGCTCACCTCAGCACCAGTTTGGCAATATGTGTTTTGTGTGTGTGCACATACATACACACAATATATATCTGTATCTCTCTCCATGGGTCATCAGAGTAGATCCTCTGAAACTGGCAGGCCTCATTCACACACATTTAGACAAGTTCTTGGAGACAAGGGCTATGCGTGGCTATTAGTTCCACAGTCAGAGGCAGTGATGCTTCTCAATCCCAGTTGCTCTTGTGCTCAGGTCCCGCTTACTGGCTTCCCATAATGGGCATCTGGTCGGCCCCAGTGAGAACAGGAGGCTGGATTCAATGGGCCCCCTTTTGCCTGACCCAGCAAGCTCATCTCATTCTTATTTAAGGGTTCTGAGAGCTGTTAGGAGGAAACACCCCCCCCATCCCAATTCTCCTCCCGGAGCTACAATTCCCATTCTTCCCTATGAACAGGGATTGATCGTCAAACCGCTCTGGGAATTGTAGCTCTGTGCAGGGAAATCGGGGGCCTCCTAGCAATTCTCAGAGCCCTCAACAAACTACAGCTCCCAAGATTCTTTGGGGGGAGCCACGGCAGTTTAATGGGGCATCAACGTGCTTTAACTGTAAAGGCTGTGTGGATGCCTGATTATCATCTTCCAAAGCAACTACTCTATTCCGAACTTAAAAATGGAAAGCGTAATGCCGGTGGTCAACAAAAGAGGTTCAAAGACTCTCTCAGGGCAAATCTAAAAAAATGTAGTATAAACACTGACAACTGGGAAACACTGGCCTGAGAGCGCTCCAATTGGAGAACAGCCTTTACCAAAGGTGTCATGGGCTTTGAAGACACTCGAACTCAAGACGAAAGGGAGAATTGTGCTAAGAGGAAGGAAGGCATCTTTGGCAAACCTTCACTGTGATGAACTCCCGCCCGGAAACCTATGTCCCCACTGTGTAAGGACGTGTGGATCCAGAATTGGCCTCCACAGTCACTTATGGACTCACTTTTAAAACCCTGTTTATGGAAGACAATCTTACTCAGCTACAAGTGTTCACCAAAGAAGAAGACTGTAAGTCTAGCGGTGGATACAACCCAGTATCTTTAGCTATAGGCCCACATGCTATATGGATGCAGACATGCTTTTAACATTAAGATAAAAAGGGAACTTGCTTTGCTTTGGAGATGAATTTGTAGGTGTCGTTCCAGTAAGCCAGGAGATCTGTTGCCTCTTCGTCGTAAACACGGATGTTGTGGTACTCAAAGACGCCAGGGAAGAAGTTGTCGATTTCTCGGGTGACGTTCAGAATGTACCGCACCCTGAAGCCAAAAGGGCAATAAGGCTGGTTAGACACACACACACACACACACACACACACCACACAGTTGTGTTTCCAAAACAAGGGACAAAGTGGACAAGAAAGAACTCCTTGAGGTTTAGCAAAATAAAGAAAATAAAAACCAGGGGTGAGGAGATTCCTTTCCACCCCTAAGAAATGTCTAAGAATCATAGAATGGTAGAGTCGAAGAGACCCCCAAGGGTAATCTAATCCCCACCCTCACAGCTCATAAATCCCCAACACACGGCCATCGGACCCCTGACTGTTGTTCTGGTCCACAGCAGCCAAAATGGGACCCTACGGATGCTGATGGACTTCCAACTCCCAGCAGCCCCTACAGGCAGCAGGGTCAAATGCCAGGGATGATGGGAGTCGGAGTTCAGCAGCACATGGAGGGCTGTGGGTCCGCTGCCAAAGGGTTAAAGTGATAGAGCTGATTCCTGGAGTGGCGAGACAGGCCACAGAGAAGGAAATGGCTCCCAAACTGAGTCCTCCCAGATGTTGTTAGACTCCTAATAGTCAGGGGCAATGGATGCTGTAGGGCACCACCCTGGATATCCCTGCCTTGGTCTAAAGACCCCCCCCAAGCAACCAAGTGGAACTGGGGGCCATCACTGGTTTTTTGCCCTCTGCTGGGTGGGATGAAGGACACTTCACGTTCTGGGACTTACCCTCTATTCTGCAGATCTTCCAGATTGGAGGCATTCCACTCTGAACCCTGCGCAAGGGGAGAAGACAGGGTGGGGGAAATCAAATCACGTCAAGAACAGGGCAGGGTGTACAAATGGAGCAGGGGGTGGGGGGTGGAGTGAACAGTATTGGGCAAAGAGCCCAGGGCTCCTGGCTGGGAAACGGGAGTGTCAGAAAAGGGGAAAGGGAACCCCAGAAGAGATGTGATGGATCAGGCCAATGGCCCAACTAGTCCAGCATCCTGTTCTCTAATGGCAAGCAGGACCTGAGTCCTCTCCCCTCCTGAGGTTTCCAGCAACTGGGATTCAGAAGCATCGCTGCCTCTGACTGTGGAGGGCAGAGCAGAGCCATTCTGGCCAGCAGCCATCAATAGCCCTCCCCTCTCCTCCATGAATTTGTCCACTCCTCTTTCAAAGCCATCCAAGTTGGTGGCCATTGCTGCCTCCTGCAGCAGGGAGTTCCACAGTTCAACTACTGTATTTTTCGCTCCATAAGACGCACTTTTTCCCTCCTAAAAAGTAAGGGAAAATGTGTGTGCGTCTTATGGAGCGAATGCAGGTGGGAAAAGCCCCCAAGAGCTGCACACACACTTCATGTGGCTCTTGCGGGCTTTTCCCCAAGGAGAGAGAAGGGCACCGTCTCCCACCTCGTAGAAAAGCCTGCAAGAGCTGTGCACTCTTTAAAGAGCTGCTTCTAGCATGTGTGCGGCTCCTGGGGAAAAGCCTGCAAGCGCCGCACACACGCTCCACGCGGCTCGTGAAAGGGAGCACTGAGCAGAGCCTGGGATGCATACAGGCTCTGCTCAGTGCTCCTTTTAAAAATATTTTTTTTCTTGCATTCTCCCTCTAAAAACTAGGTGCGTCTTATGGTCAGGTGCGTCTTGTGGAGCGAAAAATACGGTAGGTGCTGTGCGGAAAAAAGACTTTCTTTTCTTCCAACATTCAGCTTTGTTGGATCTCCAGGTGTTACAAGAGAAGACGGGGAACATTCCTCTATCCACTTTTGATTCCGCTGAGAGAGTCAGGGCTGAAAAGGTGTGTCGTCGTCTTACGTAAAACTGCTGACTGATGCCTGGCCTGTGCATCCGGCCAGAGGAGGGTGGGTGGGAAAAGCCCCAGAGCTGCTGACTCATCAGCCAGCGCAGCCTCGCGAGACGTGCCTTGGCACCAGGCGAGCTCAAACATTTCAGTAGCCCAGTGTTTACACAGCTTGAAAAAGAGGAGGAGGACCCTATGTTTGGGGATATCGCATGCTTCCACCCAGAGCATCGCCATCCCGGGCTTTACTGGAAGCAGAATCCCACCTGCCAGACCTGAATAAGCCTTTCCTGTGTTTGTTCTCAAGCTTTCTCGGGGCACCTTTGTTCCTGTTGTTTTCTCCCAGAATAAGGGTGTGGGCAGGACGCTCCGGTAACCTCAGAAATTCCAGGCCCCAGGATGGTGAGAGGGATTCAGGGATATGCCGGACATCTGCCTTGCGGGAGATGGTTTGCCTGCACTCTCTGCTCTCTCTTGGGTCTTTTCAGTTTGCTTATGTAATAAATGTACCATACTTAACAACTTAAATGCATGTACAGTGGTACTTCGGGTTAAGAACTTAATTCGTTCTGGAGATCCGTTCTTAACCTGAAACTGGTCTTAACCTGAAGCTAATGGGGCCTCCAGTGGCCACCGCGCCACCGGCGTGTGATTTCTGTTCTTATCCTGAAGCAAAGTTCTTAACCTGAGGTACTACAGTGGTACCTCAGGTTACATACGCTTCAGGTTACAGACGCCGCTAACCCAGAAATATTACCTCGGGTTAAGAACTTTGCTTCAGGATGAGAACAGAAATCGTGCTCCGGTGGTGCGGCAGCAGCAGGAGGCCCCATTAGCTAAAGTGGTGCTTCAGGTTAAGAACAGTTTCAGGTTAAGAACAGACCTGCAGAACAAATTAAGTTCTTAACCCGAGGTACCACTGTATTTCTGAGTTAGTGGAGTCTGTAACCTGAAGCGTCTGTAACCCGAGGTACCACTGTACTTGCTCCCACAGCAGGCAGTCCCCGTCCCCCAATCTCATTGCATTAGAACTCGTACACCTCCAATGAAGCTGAAAGTTGGAAGATTCAGGACAGATAAAGGACTTCCTTCATGCAGTGCACAGTTAAACTGTGGAACTCCCTCCCACAGGATGGCTTTAAAAGAGGATTCGACAAATTCATGGAGGGAGTGAGGGTTATCAATGGCTACCAGCCACAACGGCCATGCTCTGCCTCTACTGTTGGAGATGGCCATGCCTCGGACTACCAGCTTCTGGAAGCCACAGGAGGGAAGTGTTGTGCTCAGATCCTGCTTCCTGCCTTCCTACAAGCATCTGGTTGGCCCCTGCGAGAGGAGGATCCAAGACTAGACGGGCCATTGGCCTGATGTTCTTACGTGACATCTCAGTCTCTATAAATAAGAGCCGGTTTCTGCAACTCTGGTGAAGCTTAATTGTGATGGAGCAGTGAGGAGGAAGGCAGAAGAGGGAGATGGTGGTCTGTATGGCAGAGCAGAAGGGGGTGGCTTTCTAAGAGGGTGGGGATGACAGCAGGTAAAGTTGAGCAGCTTGTGAGCATTCCTAGTGGCCATGTGCCAAAACGCTTACCAGGAAGACGTGGTCAAAGATCTGTGTGGGGCTGTCCATCTGGCCCAAGATGACGATCATCTCGTTATCAATGAACTCCTTAAACTCCCGCAAGTTGCAGGCCATCTGCATCTCCAGCTCTGTGCGGATCTTGGAGAGGAGAGAGGAGGAAGAGGCTGCCTTTGAGATGGTGCATTGTTACATCGCTCAAACACCCACCCTGGGGGGTAGCAGTACCCTTCAGCCGACCCCCACCTCCCTTCTCTTATGGCCCCAGGAGAAAGGGCCAGGGATTCTTTAGCTGTGATTTCTTGGTGACCCTTCGAGTACCTTTCCAATTGTAAAATTCTATGAAATTTGCCTGGAATCAAACAAAACATTTAAGGAGCAGCCAGACCCACAGAAGACAAAAGACGCAAGAGTCAAGGGTTGGGTCAGACAGCAAGAAGGTCAGACCCCCAGGCTCTCAAAAGCCGTAAAAAGGCAGCAATTGGCCTTTGGATTCCTTCTCTCCAGCAGTAGGGCTTGTCATTTTAGACAGCGAAACCTATTTTTTTTGCAAAATTCTTCACTTAAAATACCAGTATGTTTTTGGGTGTGAGGAATTCAAATCTGCTGGGGTTTTTTGTGACCGGACAACATTTAGCTTGGTAAATCTACGTTTGAAGAAGCAGCACACAAACTACTTTTAGAAAACCAAATAATTTTAATTTTGGCTTCTGAAAATGTCAGGTAATGCTAAAGAATAATTAATATATAATATAACTGAGTACTTGGCAATCATTTTTAATGATTACTATGCCATTTTGCACATATTCCACCTAGCAAGCAAAACTAAATTATGTTATTTTAACCTAGCTAACTTTTGAATTCCCAAGTCATGTTGCAAGCTTTTAGCACCCCTCATTTTCGGGATATCAAAGTTGAAAGATTCAACATGCCCCACTCCAGCTGGCAGCTCTGGATGGGGAATAGGACTGAAGGATGTGGTTGCAGCAACCAGGTGTCCCTCCCCCTGAGAAAACCCCACTGAGCCTTCCCTGCCCTCTTTAGCAATCTGGGGGGGGGGGCAGCTCACCAGCCTCCTTTTCCTCACCTCCTTGGACGTGATGTTCTCCAAATCTTTCTGCATCATGATTTCCCTCAGCTTGGTCTTTATGAGACGTTCTGTGCGTTCCCGTTCCGTCGGGCTGCAGGGGCATGGGGAGAAATGGAAGAAAAAATAGTTTCAGAAGTCTTGGGGGCAGGCGGGGGTGCTGTACACATTGGCTTCAAGACAAAAAGCGCCATTCCCTCCGACTGCCTCTGTGGGAGAGCTGCGAAGCCAAGATCACACCATTGGCTCTGCTGAAAGCTCCTCCTTCCCCTGGTGAATCTAGGAACAACTGTTCAGAAATAGGGGTCTGAGTTTTGATTTTCCTCTTCCCTCCCTGTCCTTTCCCCTTGTGTGCCATGTCTTTTTTTAATTGTCTGCCTGCGGGTCGGAACCGTCTTGTTTTGACTGTATGTAAGTAGCCCCGGGAGCCATTTTGGCCAAAGAGCAGGGTAATAAAAACAAACTAGTTCTCAAGTTGAGTGAGGAACCTTTTTCATCCCGAGGGCCGCACTCTGTTCTGGGTGACCTTCCGAGGGCCACCTGCCAGTGGTGGGTGGAGCCAGGGGCGACAAAAGTGGGTGGAGCAATTCATGCAAATGTCTACAGGCCGAGTCCAGGCCCTTCTCTACCTGCCATCTGGACAAGCGACAGACAGCGGCAGTGAAGGGTGTGGAGAGTCCTGAGGGCCAGAGATGGAGACCTCGAGGGCCTCACCTGGACCCTGGACCTGAGGCTCCCAACCCCTTCTGAAGGACCTCCACAGCAAACCACACCAGGCAGGTGTTTCAACCTTCATCCATCCTCTTTTACAAGGATTTAATGGGCGAGATCAATGCCCACAGCTCTTTACAGCAAGGGTTCGGGGCAGGATATGTGGCCCTGCAGACACCAACTCTTATCAGCACCCCTGACCTTTGGCCGTGCTGGCTGGGGCCAAAGCAAGCCGCAGCTTCCACCCCAACTCCTGTAATACAGCCTCAGCACAAGACTGTGCTGGACTGGTCTGCCTCAGTATGTTTCCGACATTCTTTTCACTTATATATTTCATTTATATCCCACCTTTTCTCCAAGAAGCTTGAGGTGGTTCTCCCCCTCCTCATTTAACCCACCACAATAATCTTGTGAGGTAGGTTAGGCCGAGAGAGGCAGTGACTGGCTGAAGGTTGCACTCAGTGAGCTTCATGGCTGATTGGAGGTTCGAACCCTGGTCTCTCCCAGGCCCTAGCCCATGGGTAGGCAAACCAAGGCCCAGGGGCTGGATCCGGCCCAATCGCCTTCTCAATCCAGCCCGCGGGTGGTCTGGGAATCAGCGTGTTTTTACATGAGTAGAATGTGTCCTTTTATTTAAAATGCACCTCTGGGTTATTTGTGGGGCATAGAAATTCGTTCATTTTCTTTTTCAAAATACAGTGGTACCTCGGGTTAAGTACTGAATTCGTTCTGGAGGTCCGTTCTTAACCTGAAACTGTTCTTAACCTGAAGCACCACTTTAGCTAATGGGGCCTCCTGCTGCTGCCACGCCACCGGAGCACGATTTCTGTTCTCATCCTAAAGCAAAGTTCTTAACCCGAGGTAATATTTCTGGGTTAGCAGAGTCTGTAACCTGAAGCATATGTAACCTGAAGCATATGTAACCCGAGGTACCACTGTATAGTCCAGCCCCTCACAAGGTCTGAGGGACAGTGGACCAGCCCCCTGCTGAAAAAGTTTGCTGACCCCTGCCCTAGCCCGACACTTTGACTGCTACACCACTGAATCTCTGGGCCAAGGACAGACAGAGAACCCCAGTGAGATGGTACCAACCACCACAGCACACTGGGCCTCCCCATCAGAAGCCATCCTGCAGCCTGAAGAGGTCCTGGCCCAGCACAATTTTGCCAGCATATGCTACTGTAGCCTGGCCAGTAATTCTGCCCCTCCACCTTCCTTGGAAAGGTAACAGGCTCCACGCTTCCTTATATGGAACGCACCACGCAGCCAGCAGCACCCGCGGGTGCATTCCAGCAGCCTCTCTGGCCTTATCGCTGGTGGGTAAAAATAGTCAGGGCTTATCAGCAAGGACCATAAGCACTCTGGGGCTGGGAAGCCCATGAATAAACACCTCTCATCCATGTATATATGCCATCGTCCTGTATGTGGACACAGCCTCTGGCTGGATCAGACCAAAGCACACACACACATATCCCGGCTGGATGGATGTCTCTGAGACCACCAGCAGAGATACGAAGCAATGTGGTCACAGCTGAGTCTGAGAGCCAACGAATGAATGAATCCAGCAGTAATAAACAGTGTTGTGGAGCGCATAGCTCCACAATAACATGGGGAAGGGCTTTTAGTGTGGCAGCCCCTGCCTTGTGGAATAGCGCCCCTGTCGAGATACGACTGGAGGCGCCCAGCACATGTACTTGCCAGAAGCAAGGGAATACATTTTTGTTCCCCCAATGGATAACTGGACTTCCACAGACTTCCACTTTGTCAAGGATTTAATCTTGTTTCAAAAGTGTTTGCTGTTTTTGTGTTTTGAAACTACTTTTAATGATGTAGAAGTGATGAACGAATCACGATGAGGAGGGTGATTATAGCTGGCTGAAGGATAAGCCTTGTGAAACAAGCCCAGCTGATAGGCGAGACAGGCTGGCAGAGAAACCAGCATGCTCTCAAACCCGCTGGCCTTTGACATCCGAGATGTATATTTTCCAAGACCCACCCTATCAATTGCATTGCAGGAAGTTGGGACTAGATGACACTCAGGGTCCCTTCCAAGCCTACAATTCTATGGTGGCTCTGCTCTGCCTCTGCAGTCAGAGGCAGCAATGCTTCTGGATGCCAGCTGCTGGAAACCGCAGGAGGGGAGAGCATTGCTCTTGTGTTCGAATCCTGCTTGTGTGTTTCCCAAGGGCAGCTGGCTGGCCACTGAGAGAGCAGGATGCTGGACTACTAGACTGACCACTGGCCTGATCCAGCAGGTCTGTTCTGACTTTCGTGACTGTTATTTGTTTTAATGTTGCACCTTGGAATGGCTGCAACCTGCCCCGGGACGTTAGGGTGGAAGGCAGGTCAGGAATCAAAACCGTCCCCAGCCCTACTCACACGTCCGTGAAGAGGGCAGGCGAATCGGGTCGGTGGGACTGGACATCTTGCATGGCGTTCCATTCATTGACGGAGGACTGGTCTGAGTTGATGTGGCTCTCATAGTAGCTGACCCACGTGAGGAAAAGGCTCCCTGGGTAATAGTTGTTGATGCGAGCCACTTCGCAGGCCTTGTGGAGACTCTGCAGGGCAGACCTGGATGGAGCAGGTGGAGGGGGGAGAAAATAAAAGCAGAGGAAAGAAGTCAGGGAATCAAGAACAGTCAGAGGACGGAGAGGGCCCACAGCTGAGCCAGGGAGAAATGACATGCTTAACTGCTATTATTATTATTATTATTATTATTATTATTATTATTATTATTTTCTAAAGAAACTGTATCAACCCAAAGAAAATACGCATGATTACAAAGTAGGAAAAATAATAATTTGGAACTGCTTTTCCTAATACATTCAACATTTTATTAAATAAAATAAAATGGAGATCTCTCTGTTGCTTCACAGAAATGTCTGGTCCATCATAAAGCCCATCAAAGGTACCTGGACTCCAAAGAGACGCAGCCAGGATAGGTTATTGGTTATTGGTATAAATGCGTACTATAGCTGCTTCTCTGCTGGAAGGTCCTTCTGACTGTGCTATATAATCAACAAAGTCAGACCATATGCTGCAAAACTTATCTTTTGCTTTCCACGAAATAATCACGCTTGGCTATTAGTATGCATCAACTTGTAAACTTTTGAAAATTAGAAATAAAAAGTAAACAACAACAACACTACTTAGCTGTTAGTACTGGCTATATTTTTTCCACCTTTTGAGGCAAGAGCACCTCTAAAGGAGACCTATAGGGGAGCTGAGCAAGAAGGGAACCCCATGCCCAATACCTGGATTCTCCAGTTACACATACAACCCACACCACACCCACCACTTTCCTCCTGTTTCACAGAATGCAATCACTTTATTTATATAGAAATAAAAATAAATGTAGCAAATGCTGCTTCATTCTGCATTTAGCTGGGATTCCTGCATTGAAGGGAGCTGGACGAGACGACCCCTTGGGGGCCGCTTACAACTCTGCAATTCTACGGTTCTATTAATCTCCTAGTAAGTTTCTGGTTTGGGGGGGGGCTTTGTTCTCTTCCCCACAGTTTTTCCCTGCCCAGTCTGACAGCCAGCCCAGAACACACGCTGCACACAAACAGGCAATGTCCAGTCTCACATGGTGCCAAATTCTTCCCTCGGCATGGAAGGCGAGGCAAGGCAAGTGGCTGTGTTCCTCCTCCAGGGTCCCAGGCAGCAAATGTTGGGAATGGCAAGTCCTGCTTGTGGGTTTCCCAAGAGAGACATCTGGTTGGCCACTGAGAGAACGGGAGGCTGGGCCAGATGGGCCCCTTTGGCTCTCGTGATGTCCCCATGTTTACGTCCCTTCCTGAGAGCGGTTGAGCTCGGAAAGGAGCCACAATGGGTTGAAGCCCATCACGGGATGTGCTGTCATTTAAAAATGTCCCGAGACGCTTTCTAAGAAGGAGCTGCTCCACCTCTTTTGAGCTGGCGTCCTGACTCTCTGCCCGTGACCTGAAAGATCTAGGTTAAAAGCAAAGACATGGAGCTCTCCCACAAATACATCGCAAGCTCAATGGGTGACACATTTCCAAAGAGCGAAAGCGATCCTGAGTCAGTGAATCCGCAAACTTGCTAGAAGAACCCTGCTGAGAGCTGTCCTATAAAGGAGAAGGATTATCCAGCAGGCTTAGCAGGCAAAGCCTGGACATATAAAGTCTGCCTGGCTCTTCGGATGCCAAAGAGAATCCCTTATAAACATCACCCAGAGTTTAGGTCGCTCTGCTGAAAGGCCAGTTTCATTGGCAACTTCCTGACCTTGAACTGTTCCCCCATTCCAGCTAGTCACTGCAATAACCAATACTTTACTTCTAGGCACTGGCACCTGTGTTTGCTTCCTCCTCTCTTCTGTCCTCCTCCCTTTTTCCTTGTATGTCGTGTCTTTTTTAAATACATTGTAATCCCGCAGAAAGGGGACTCTGGTTATAAATGCTTGTATTTAGGCTACTCTTTTGGACATTAGAGCTGTAAAACAAGTATAAGGGCTCTAAAAGCAACCAACCAACCAACCCAGAGGTAACAGAGGGCTCCATGGTAACCATAGAACCATAGAATTTTAGAGTTGGAAGGAACCCTATGGATCATCTAGCCCAGGGGTCAGCAAGGTTATACCTGCCTGGGCCGGTCAAGTCCTGTGGAGATCTCTCTGTGGGCCGGATCCCACGTGTGCGATTTCCGGTGCCTGGGCATGCGCAGATGCGATTTCCAGCACCTGGGCATGCGCAGACGTGATTTTCGCACCTGGGCATGCGCAGACGTGATTTCTGGCAGCTGGGCATGCGCAGACGTGATTTCCGGTGCCACGGAAGTGAGTCCCTGCACCGTGCTGGTTTAGCGCAGTGCGTGGGGACTCGCCAAGCAGGCGGCTCAGTTTGGGGGGGCGCTCATGGGCCGGTCAAACTGCCCCCATGGGCCGCTTGTGGCTCATGGCCCGCAGGTTGCCGACCCCTGATCAAGCCCAACCCCCTGCAATGCAGGAATATGCAGCTGTCCCGTACGGGGATCAAACTTGCAGCCTTGGCTATACTCGGCCAGATGGGCAGGGTATAAATAATAAATTATTATTATTATAACACAACATTGGTGGTATATTGAAGATAGCCCATGGTGATTGCATTCCATCATTCTGGAGAGCACCAGTTCTGACCTAAGCGCAAATGAAAAGCAGTGACATCAGTCTTGGAGTAGCCAAGCTTCTACATAATGCAGCTGAAAGATGCACACCTAAGAGAGGTCCAAGGATCGTTTCAGCCTCCAAGGGCTTCTCGCGAGCCTCCATTTCTGAGAATACTTCCTTCCTACTCCAAAAACCTTCTCTATAAACTGTGTGTAAAAAAATAAAGGAACACAAATTCTCTCACCACATGGCTTGCACAGAGACAGGCTTAAAGATGTGCACCCGGTTATCTGTCGAGACGCTGAAGCCCCTGGAAAGGAGGGAAATGGAGACAACAGCCAGTCAAACAACACTTCAGCAAAGACGGCGGTTTGGACACTCAGTGTTAATCGAAAAAGGCCAGATGCTCTTCCTTCCTGGGAGCCAGGAGGCTATGAAAAAGGGCAGCCCCTGGACAACCTGGTGACCTCCAGATGTTGGCTGAGGCTGATGGGGAGTTGCAGCCAAAAACACCTGGAGGGGGCCAGATTTTGGTTCAGGCTGCCCTCCTGCCTCAGAAGGATGAAAAGGGGGTCAGAATTTACTGGAAGTTGCCTGATGGTTCAACACTTGACCAAGAGCCTTCTGTAACATTTACATGTAGGTCACACTCAATAACGCTTCCTGCATTGCAAAGCGGGGCAGAGGGGGGCAGGGAAGGAGAGAGAAGAGGAGGGCCGGATGCCTTTTTGCACGTTCATAGCAACACAAAAACCAGACAATCCCAGGCTCTTACCCATCGCCATCCAGATGAATCAAGGCATCGCTCCAGAGTGGCAGGACCAGCCCCATTGTGCAAACACTGCTGTGGGAAACAAAAGAGAGGGGAGGACGACGATTTAAACTCTGCAAGAGAATCCTTTACAAAAAGAAAAAGAAGGCCCATGGGAGATGGACGTTTCAAAGCACTGGAACAGACTCCAGCATACATTGACAAGCTGGAAGGTGTGCAGAGGAGGGAGACCAAGATGATGAAGGATCTGGAAACCAAACCTGATGAGGAATGGTTGAGGGAGTCAGGGATGTTTAGCCTGGATGGGAGGAGTCTGAGAGGAGAGATATGATAGCCGTCTTCAAATATCTCAAGGGCTGTCACATGGAGGATGGAGCAAGCTTGTTTTCTCCTTCTCTAGAGGGTAGGACTCGAAGCAATGGATTCAAGTTACAGGAAAGGAGATTCATTCTAAACATCAGGAAGAACTTTCTGACTGCAAGAGCTGTTCCACAGTGGAACAGTCTCCCACAAGAGGCGGTGGAGTCTCCTTCCTTGGAGGTTTCAAAGCAGAGGTTGGATGGCCACCCGTCATGTATGATCTTGTTGAGATTCCTGCTTTGAATGAGGATGGAATAGAGGACCGTTGGGGTCCCTTCCAACTCTACAATTCTAAGCTTCTATGAAAGGACCCAAGTTAGTTTTGGCCAATACTTTAAATGGGTCTACTCTGAATGGGACTAGCATTGGATACGACGACGGTGACCCCCTGGAGGATCACAACATTATTCATCGGTGCCTTTCCCCACAGCCAGGAACCTCCTGCAATGTCTTTGTCCATGCAAGACACATTGACAAAGGACTCCCTGCTTTCATCCTGGTAGGCTCAGACTGTTTTATTGCTTTGTGATAAGCGCTCTCTCTGTGTGGAAGGTAGAGAATGAATGATGAACAGCCTATCAATTGCCCCTTGAGTAGCTTCTCTCAATTCCTCGCTGTCGGTTTCTGTTCCCACAAAAAGAATGAAGGGACGGGAAGAAGATTTAATTACTGGTCCTTTCTCCCCTCCCCACTTTTTCATGAGTTCATAGCTCTACGTGGGGCTACCTTTGAAGGTGACCCAGACAGAGGGCCTTCTCGATAGTGGCGCCCGCCCTGTGGAATGCCCTCCCTTCAGATGTGAAGGAAATAAGAAGCTATCTTATCTTTAAAAGACATCTGAAGGCAGCCCTGTTTAGGGAAGTTTTTAATATTTAATGCTGTATTGTTTTTAACACTTGATTGGGAGCCGCCCAGAGTGGCTGGGGAAACTCAGCCAGATGGGCGGGGTATAAATAATAATAAATAATAATATTAATAATAATAATAATATAACAATAATACCAGGCAAATTTTTTCTCTAACCTGGAGGAAACAGTAGGACTCAGAGAGTGAGAGACAGAGATAAATGCACAGACATTTTTCTTATTATTTACATTATTGGTATTGTTTCCACTGTCAGTTTGGATGCAGGACACCTTGGGCAGTTTGTTGGAAAGGAGCCATGTAATTTTAAAAAAAATGGTTAACCAACAGAGAGGGTATCACACACAGGCAGAGTCTACCGACAACCCCACCCCCTCCACAAAAAAGAACCCCCAGCCACCAGGGGAGGTTTTCTTAAAGGTAGAGATGTGTGTGTGTAGGAAATGAGATTAACTCATGGAAGGGGGGGGGGGGCGTGAAGAGAAAAAGGGCACCTCTGAGCAGCTTCCCAAAGAGACTGGAGATATTTTTAGGGATCTCTTCCACCTACCACTTCCACCAAAGCCCCCAGCAACAAGGCTAAATTGGGTTTGTAAATACTCAGTGGGTCAGAGGGGAGGGATATTCGGTGTCCGAGGAAGCAAGCAAGAGATACGTAAGCAGGGCTGGAAGGGATGGGGGAACTTCTTCCACCCACCAACATCAAGACCAAACAGAAATGGACATTGGGCCGAACCACTTTATGCCCAAACTAGAACAGAACAGGGAACAGGGCCAGGGTTTTGCAGGGGTGCCAGACCAGGACCTGGGAGACGAAGGTTCAAATCCCTGCTCAGTCCGAAAGCTCAGTGGGGTGACCTTAGGCCAATCTTTCCCTCTACCCCACAGGGTTGATGTGGGGAGAAAACCAGACACAACCATTCTTGAGCTCCTTGGAGGAAAGATGGTCTACTCATTCATTCATCCTTTTATTTGTATGCTGCTTTCACACACACACACACAATCGAGCTCAGAGTGGCTTTCAACAAAGAAAACAGGGTTGCCTACGTAATAAATGTTATCCTTCAATGGTGTTTCTGAAAAAAATATGATCAGAATTAAGTAATTTTCACTCGAGCTCATTCGAAATCTCACCTGCTTTGAGATTTGTGCTGCACCAACAGCCTTGAGGACTAGAAATTTGTGCTCTGTGGCAACACCACTTTGGCTGTTGTTGTGAGAAGCCTCCAGCACTCACACTGAGGACCTGATTGGTGATGCTCCCTCTTAAGCACCCTTGTTTTCTAGACAACAATCTAGACAACATGGATTCTTTGGCTGTGACTCCTGTGTCGCAGGGGGTTGAACTAGATGACCCTTGGAGTCCCTTCCAACCCTACAATTCTGTGATCCTATAAATGCTTCAGTCCGTCCTTCAGAGGGAAACAGCTCCAAACCCCCCAATGATCTGACAGCCCTCTTGGAGAACTCGCAAAAAAAAAAAGATAACAATTGCACATCCTGGTCAGCTCTCTCACTCCGATTCACCACATACCTGTCGTTGCAAGAGAAGTCCATTCCCAGGACAATGCTTTCCTCGGTGTCCTGCCGCCCATTGGTTGAGACCACCACCATGTATCGAGTCCGGTTCTGGTACGTGCTTTCCAATCTCACAGCCTGGGAAAAGAAGGGGAAAAGCTTTTCAGCTGTTTGTAGAGCCCACTCTCCATATTCTACACCAGGGCGGGGTGTCAATTGAGCTCACTGCTGCCTACACTGGCTGGCAGCAGCTCTCCAGGGTTCCAGGCAGGGAGTTTTCTCCCGGTCCCACCTGGAGATGTCATTGTGAATTGGACCCAGGACCTCCTGCCTGCAATGCAGATGGCTCTGCCATAGAGCAATGGCGCTCCCTGCACCTCTGCCAGCCTGAGAGAGGGGAGACGCATCTGCCACTGGTCTCCCAGTACGAGCCAAAGCCCACGGAAAAAGGGCTTGGAAGGCCAGCAAGAAGTGTTTGGCAGGAAAAGGGTGCCACCTTAAAAGAAAACAGTGACTCAGTGGGCAGCAATTCTGCATCAACATTAACTCAAGCCCAGGGTGCCAAGAGCACGCAGAACCCAGCAAATCCCTTAAACTGTGCATGTCTACAAAACGGTTTCCCCCTGAAAAACAGGGCATCTTTGACTGCTGGTGCCTGTGGAGGAAGCAAGGTCTGTGCCAGTGCAGAAAACTCCTTGAGATACGATTAAGACTGCATCAAATCCGTGGCCTTTCAAACCTCGCTCTGTAGCCAGGAGGCTTGCTTTCTCTTCTTAAAAAGAAACAACGAAAACAAACCCAAAACCTGAGATTATCTCGGGATGTTCAATGCGGCATCCCAAACTCATCTCCCTACTGCTCTGCAACAGAAGTGGGATGCCGAAAACCCCAGATTGCTGCAATTACACGAAGTCTTTTTGAGCTGCTGGATAAAGGGAATAGCTTCAACCGGCATATGTGTGTGTGTGTGTGAGTGTACCTGCTCCGAACCTCTGGACATGCCCTGGAGAATCCCTCCATCCTTCAAGGAAACTAGAACTTCCCCCATGATCAGAGAGGAAAACTTCGGCTTCATGTCCTTCATTGCAGTGGGTTGAGCTGGATGACCCTTGGAGTTCCCCCTCGACCTCTACAATTCTATGATAGGAAATAAGCCCGCCTATGAACAACAGGAGACGGGCGCTTGGCCGTACGGACCAAGAATAGCCGGCGAGGTTCAGCTCCAGACTGTGGAGGAGCTGAGTCAGCACAAGGAAGACTATATATGCCAGTTCCTCCCCCCGCCGGCCCCGGTCTGGTTCCCCATCCTGATGCCAAGTCGGCAAGATACGTACGGGCGCTGACGCAGCATGCCAGGAAGCCAGCGTCACGCAGCGCAAGCCGCTTACAAGAAGCCAAGAGGAACTTGCCTTGTGTGGCCTGAAGATGCCCCCGGGCACGGGTGGGGCGGACCCCTGGCATTCGGCGCATCCTTCTTCTTTTTACAGCCTCCTAACTCAACTCCCGGGACATCTGCATTCTGCTTGATGTTTTCTGACCTCACAGAGTGCAAGATGAACCACGGCACTGCCGCAGAAGGGACGTCTTGATTATGCTAACTGGCCCATCTAGGGTGTGTGGATTTTATTTTGCCCAGAGCAGCCCAACCACAGAAAGAACCGCTTCTGCTAAATAGTCGTGGTTCTTCTCTAAGAATTTCCTGAACGGGAGGGGCCTGGCGGGGGGCCTGAAACCTTGAATGGGCTCCTCCAGGGCAGGCTCGAGGCTACAGGAAGTGGCACTCCGGCACCGGTGTAAACCGTGCAAGTTAAACACCCTGCCTGAACAAATCCCACCCCAGAAACCCCTCGGGAGTCTTATGTGGCTTAGCTTCCAACTGCGGGGAGCTAGAAACTGTGGTTTTCCCCAGGAAGGCATGGGGAATCTGCCCCCAACGCCCGGTGGCTTTTCCCTACAGATCTGTGGGACAAAACAGAGCACCAGCTTCAGTTATGAATGAGTACATGGCTTTATTGTACTTCCTTGGACTTGCCAGTGGGTACAGCTGTCCCGTGAGGGTCAAAATGGAGCATCATTGTCCAATAGCAGTGTAATTTGGGAAACTGGGTGCCAAATACGAGGAGGGCTGACCCTGCAAATCCTGCTTGCTGGGGGCTTTTTCAAATGAACCCATCTGGTCACTGGTGGAACAGAAAACCAACACGGGCAGATATATTTTAGTTAAGCAGCAGGTGTCAGCCTTAAGAACATAAGAAGTGTCTGCAGGATGAGGCAATGGCCCATCTATCCCAGTATCCTGTTCTCACAGTGGCCAACCCGATGCCCCAGTGGGAAACCCGCAAGCCAGACCTGAACACAAGAGCAACTCTCCCCTCCTGCGGTTTCCAGCAATTTTTATTCAGAAGATTGATGCCTCTAAACAGGCAGGCAGAGCACAGCCACCCTGACTAGTAGCCATTGATAGCCCTCTTCTCCACTGGCCTTTTTTGAGCCAGTGGGCACACGAGGGCACGGCATAATAATAAAAACAGTAAAGGACCCCTGGATGGTTAAGTCCAGTCAAAGGCAACTATGGGGTTGTGGCGCTCATCTCACTTTCAGGCCGGGGAGCCGGTGTTTGTCCACAGACAGTTTTCTGGGTCATGTGGCCAGCATGACTAAACTGCTTCTGGAGCAAAGAGACACCGTGACATAAACCAGAGCACACGGAAAAGCCATTTACCTTCCCACTGCAGCAGTACTTATTTATCTACTTGCACCGGTGTGCTTTTGAACTGCTAGGTTAGCGGGAGCTGGGACAGAGCAATGGGAGCTCATCCCGTCATGGGGATTCGAACTGCTGAACTTCTGATCGGCAAGCCCAAGAGGCTCAGTGGTTTAGACCACAGCGCCATCTGCGTCCCAATGGAACAATAGCTGCCACCCATAAAAGAGCAAAAAAGAGAGAGACAGGACCACAAATTGGAGTGGGCCTGCCCTCCCCTCCTTGATGGGGACATTTACACCACTCCTCTACTCAGAAGGGAAGGGAGAGCAGGTATCCAATCCTGGCTCTCAATGAAATATGGGCATGTCTTAGGGGTGGGGTGTATGTTCAATGCGGGAGAAGCTGAGCCACTCGTGCAAACAGGAACTGAGTAGTAAGAGCAAGAAGCCCCTCTTGTGCATTGGGTTTTTTTTTAAAGAAGGGGCTAGTTATTGAGACCTTTTGCAGGTATGTTAGACAGTATGGATGGCCAGGCAGTCACCCACGGGCACCACGTTGGCAACCCCCTGGTTTCACGTGATCTGGCAGGGCTTTATACAGCGCAAGGCATGTCCTGCTATGAAGCCAGCAGACGCTAAAATGGGAAATGCAGCTTCTTTCCCCTTAACTCTCTATATGGACTGCAGCTTCTTGCTGGCTCTCCAGCGGCCTGTCTGGCATCAAGTGGATTAGCGTAATCTAATTTGCTTTGCTAAACCAATCTGGGCAGCAATAATTAGCAGGGTGGTTTTGACATAAGATCACCGCTAAACAGAGCCCGGAGAGGCCAAAGGGGACAGCCTGCCCTCGAGCTGCCGAAATGGGATTTGCTGAGCAAATTTCTAGGACTGGCAGGAGGAGGAGTCATTCCTCTCCCTGCTCGCTGTCGGGTGTCCTTCCAAGAGGGTGGGTGGGGGCACACGCAGTCCAAAGAGGCGGCTTTGGACCCGGGGTCCTCCAGTCCAGGAGGTTTAAAAATGCTGCTTGTACCAATCACAAGACTGGCCCACCAAGTTCTGCTGCTTAGGTATGTTTTGCAAACCTACACAGCAAAACTTCTGAAATTTGTCTGAGCGTATGCATATCCCCATGGGGCTTAAGATACAGCATATTCGACCCCTCCCATGGTTTAAAACGCAAATGAACTAATTTATCTGTCCTGGTCAAGCTATTGATTGGTCGGCTGCCATGTGCAAGTCTCAGGCAAATAGCAGAACAGCAGATTCTGCCCCACCAACCTAAGAACCGCCTTTAAACTGAAGTGGGGAAGGCTCCAATGGTTTGGGGGCATTTTCCCCCTTACTACGAAATAGTATCTCCCACCCCTTGTGAAGATGGCCATCTGTCAGGGGTTCTTTGGCCAGGATCCCTGCATTGCAGGGGGTTGGACTAGATGACCCTTGGGGGGGGTGTCCGTTCCAGCTCTCTGTTCTATGATACAAAATCCGTTCTGCATATTCTGGCTGAGAATTCCAAGACCTGGGGAAAGGCCTTTTCCGTTCCTGATACCCAGGGTGCCTTTAAACCAAATTTGAACCCAAGACCTCTTGCATGGGAAGCAGGTGCTCTCAGAGATGTTAGCCAAGAAGTCCACACTTTGCTTTAGTGATTCCTGCCCAGCAAGCAGTCTTTCTATAGGCATACGCCTCCTGATGCACCAAGATGACTCAAAACAGCACTACAGGTTTTTGGAGACCCAGATCTCCACTACTGTGCCCTGAAAGGCCACCAAAAGGAAAAGCAAACAGGGCAGATTCAACATATAGGAGCCACTCTCTCAATCCTCTTCCCTCCCCAACCCTACTCAAGTTTGGGAACCGAGTGTAAATATAGCAACTTCCTACTGTTATCTGCCCGTTAACCGGGGCTATTTCTAAACTGGAAAGCTGGCTTGGACCACAGAGTTAGGCGTCATTTCTAGGCTCTGACCAACGTCAGCACTTTTTCCATAATCCAGGAAAGGACAAACGTTTCCTCCAAAAGGGCCTTATCCCTGGATCTCGGAAGGGCTGCACAGATCAAAGGGCGTGCTTAGGCGGAAATCAATAAATCCCAACTCCTCTGCCAAGGAAAGCTGAGTTCTGAAGCTCATCTAAACGTGCCTGCTCTGTATATTTATTATCTATATAAAAGCACTTCTAAACTGCTTAGCTTTTTTTTTTTTAAAAAAAAATATCTTTAGTGGCAGACAAAAACATGTTAAAAAGCAGTGTTACATAAACAGGAATCCAGGAACAACAAGGTCAATTCTTATGGGCTGGGGAAAAAAGGAAAATCTCTTTAAATGACGTTTGAAGCATCTGGTGGGTAAGGCATCACATATAACCATTTTGGGGTCACTGCCCTGTGATGTTTGCAGGGCGTGGTGCCACGAGTAAGATTTCTCTCCACTGATCTAAGCGATCTCACAAGTCTACAGGGAGCAGACAGGAGGGAGGGTCTTTTCAGGCAACCTGGTCCTGAGTTGTTAACGGCCTTGAGCACGGCAGCCCAGGAAGTGATGCTCTCTCACGGCAGAAACAGAAATGAATTCTGCCTCTGGCTGTTGCAGGTGAAGAAGTCCCACCTCCCAGACACTGCATGAAGAACTTTATTCTATCTATCCTGACTCCTCCAGCACTCAGCTTCACTCAATGTCCATGAATTCTAGCATTACAAGAAAAGGAGGAAAAGCTTTTCTCTACCCATTTTCTTCTATTGCTTTTATACATGGAGGTAATTAAATTCGACCAGGAGGCAACACCGTCTTCTCAAAGCCAGTCCTTAACACTCTTTAATAAAACAAAACAAATAATAATCGCTAATGAAGTCAGTTCTTTGGGCATTCAAGGAAAGAAGACCTTCCTTTGCCCAGGAATTGGCCACTCAAAAGTTTCCCGCTACCCCTACAGCTCCAAGTATCGACTGACACCCGCCCAGCACAAACAGGAGCGGATGATCAAAGAGTGACCCCGGCATGACTTTGGCGCTCCCAACTTGGTACTGCACAAAGTGGTCCCATTGTCCCCGTCTGCGACCCCTCGTTCTCCTTACTTGAAAGCCCAATTTATCAAAAATAATCCAAGAAAGCTACCCACGGAAAATGTACAAAGCCGCCAGTGATAGTGCAGAACAATTGATTTGCTGATCGGTTGGGAGCCGGCGGCGGTGCGGAGCACACCCCAACCACCCGATGAGCACTAACTACCAGTAGAGGTTTGCCAAGAGACTGGGTGGGATGGGGTCATGACTTGCTCCTTAAGAAGAGGCGGCTGGATCAGGCCCATGGCCCACCTAGACCAGCATCCTGTTCTCACAGTGGCCAACCAGATGCCCCAATGGGAAAACGGCACACAGGATCTGGGCACAAGAACAACTCTCCCCTTCCTGGGGTTTCCAGCAACTGGGATTCAGAAACATCGCTGCCTCCAACCGTGAAGGCAGAGCAGAGCCATCCTGGTTAGGAGCCATCAATAGCCCTCTCCTCTTCCATGAATTTGTCTACTTCTCTTTTAAAGACATCTAGGCTGGTGGCCATTGCTGCCTCCCGTGTGAACAGGTTCCATAGTTCAACTCTGCGCTGCTCGTGAGAATATGAAGTGGTTCTAGGATTTGGCAAACAATCAAAAGAACATGGGAAGAGCCCTGCACCTGGATCAGGCCACAGGGCGGTCTGTCTTGTCCAGTCTCCTGTCTCCAGCGCCAAGGGCCTTCTGGCGGTTCCCTCATTGCGAGAAGTGAGGTTACAGGGAACCAGGCAGAGGGCCTTCTCAGTAGTGGTGCCCACCCTGTGGAACGCCCTCCCTTCAGATGTGAAGGAAGTAAGCAGCTATCTTATTTTTAAAAGACATCTGAAAGCAGCCCTGTTTAGGGAAGTTTTTAATATTTAATGTTGTGTTGTTTTTAACACTCGATTGGGAGCCGCCCAGAGTGGCTGGGGAAACTCAGCCAGATGGGCGGGGTATAAATAATAAATTATTATTATTTACAGTGGTGACTTAGATGCCCCAAAGGGAAGCCTGCAAGCAGGACTTGAGCCTTGCAGGAGCAGCTCTCTCGCCCCTTGAGAGCCCCCTCAACTGGTTCTCAGAGGCCCCAAACACTGTAGGGAGAATATAGTCACGATGGCTAGCAGCCACTGGTACCTGCATCTGCCCTAAATTTGTCTAATCCTCTTAAAAGTGCATAGGAAGCTGTGTATGAACAACACGGGTTCATCTAGCCCAAGCAGCATCTCCTCTGACTGACAGCTGCCCTCCACAGTCTCTCAGGCCAGGGAGGGGTCTGTCCCACCCCCTGATTCAGAGATCCTTCCAACCACAGATGCCAGGAATCCAACCTAGGGTCTTCTGTATGCAAATGCCTACTCTGCCAGGAAGGTGTGGGCCGGCTGCTTCCAACTCACCGTGGTTATTTATGTATTTATTTGCATTAATTTGTTCTGATTTTGTTCACGCTAAAGGGCCAGGAAGGGCACTGACTGCCCTCCCCTGCTTTGAGTGCCAGGGCTTTTTGTTCATTTACCACTCCCAGAGTTTCAGGAGAAGATGCCTGCCTGTTTGCTGAGTTCAACCATGAGGACTAGAAGCTTTAAAAACAGGGATTCCTGAGGTTCTGAATTCTGAGCTCTACACCTCTCAAAGGAGGTGTGTATCAGCACTGTGTATCGAGTTCCCAAGCAAGAGCCGTAAGAGAGGAGAGGCACACAGAGAGGAGGAATGAGGCGCCAAGGGCACTTTACTACAGCAAGGCACCCTAAGGCGTCAGCCACAGAGCAAGGAAAGGACATGTGTGCGAGACTTACCAGCCTGATGTTGTCCTCTGGACGGAGCAGCATGAACATTGCTTGGAGGTGTTGCTGGAGGTCACCTGGGATGGAGAAGGAAGGATCAAGGTGCAGAGCCTGTTTGGTACAGCGCTTAGAGTGTCAGTCTAAGACCAGGCTCAAATCCCCACTTGGCCATGAAACTCTCCCTGGGTGGTCTTGGGCCAGCGACTACCTCACAGCTTAAGCTACCCCACAGGGTTGTTGTGAGGGTTAAATGAGGAGTGGGGGAGGAACTATGTATACACCGCCTTGAGCTCCTTGTCTAAAAAGCTGGGATATGAGAGCATTAAATCAAATGAACAAAACACAAATCTCTCCTCTAAATCCCAAACATTTCCGTGTTCAGGCTTCAAGGCCCACGGAGAAGGGGTCCAGCAAATACCAGCTTTGCTTACAAGGCCTTGCTACCACCTCCTCCTCCTGAACCCTGGTCCTCTGGCACGTGCAAATGACAACGCAGAGAGCTGCAGGATGGCAAAGGCAGGAGGCAGCAAGAGACTCTCCCGTCTCCCTGTCTTCAAACCGCAAAGGAAAGAGAGAGAGATTTTCTTCGGAGGCTGCCGAGATTCCTCCACACCACAGAGCCAGCCCCACACAACCCTGCCACTGCGGCCACATCCCTGGGTGAGTGGAATTCTGGATCATGGACAGTTAGCTGGGGCCGGCCCATCCATTAGGCAAACGGATATAATTGCCTCAGGTGGCGGCTGCCGCAAATGCTCACAGCGGCACCACCACAGTTCAGGAAGACCTTCCAGGCTGGGAACAGCATTCAAGGAAGGTGCAGAGCAGGATATGAACAGGGGAGAGTCCTGGGGGAGAAACCGGGGGCCATATTTCAAAGAATCATGGAATTGCAGAGTTGGAAGGGAATCTTTTTGCTCAACACGGGGCTCAAACACGCAACCCTGAGATTAAGAGTCTCATGCTCCAACGACTGAGCAATTTTACAGACAAACCTGCCCCACTGGCTCCAAGGCTCCCCTCGCCCCCCATTATAGAAAGGTGTTGTCGGCTCATAATGTTTTGGGACAGTAAAATGAAAAGTTAACATATGACCTTTCCTGGTTTGGGGAAAAGATCTTTAAGGAAGCAACGCTGCTGATTTAGTAAACAGTTCCAAAACAGGCTGTCATCTGAAAAAGCCTGTTTACTCGAGCTGCACGCAGAACGTTCACAATGATTATACTGTATAATTACAGAAAGTAAAATAATGAGTTTTAATTTTATTTCAGGATTACTTGGGTATGGTTTGTTTGTGGGTAAAGCATGATTTCAGGGTGTTGATTATAGCAGAAGGTTAGACTTTACAACAGATAACTATATTGCTGGATCTTACTTTTTGACAATGCGGAGGGGAAAACGACACTGCTTATTACTGAAGGAGTGGTACTGAATTATTCCTTTGTATGCTGCGGGATGTATATAAAAACTGAAAATACTTAACAGTGCTTAGAGACAGCCTTTCCCTAACCTGGTGCCCTCCAGCTCTTTTGGACTACAACTCCCATCAGCCACTTGGCTGGCTGCAGCTGATGGGAACCCTAACCCCAAACAGCTGGAGCACATCAGGCTGGGGGAGGCCGGCCTGAGGCCATTTTCCTGGGCAGCCCAAAATAGGCAAAAAACAAAACAACAACAACAGAGAGAGACCTGGGTCTTTTTGATTTCGGGATGGGGCAAAGGTACAAGGGGTGGGGGTGTTACCTGCATGCTTGTTGCGCCGGTGGCTGATCCTGGGGGTCGAAGATCCATTTCCACGTGGGAGGAAGAGGGCAGCACCTTTCACCGTGAGAAAACTTTCGCTGATGCTGCCAGAGAGAAAAAAAGAGAGAGAGAGAATTAGCTAAAAGGGGGAACAAAACCTCATATATATAGTCCATTGGGGGAAAGCATGAAAGGTCATAGAATCATAGAGTTGGAAGAGACCACAAGGGCCATCGAGTCCAACCCCCTGCCAAGCAGGAAACACCATCAGAGCACTCCTGACATATGGTTGTCAAAGCTCTGCTTAAAGACCTCCAAAGAAGGAGACTCCACCACACTCCTTGGCAGCAAATTCCACTGTCGAATCTTCTTTCTTGTAGTTTGGATCCATTGCTCCGTGTCCGCTTCTCTGGAGCAGCAGAAAACAACCTTTCTCCCTCCTCTATGTGACATCCTTTTATATATTTGAACATGGCTATCATATCACCCCTTAACCTCCTCTTCTCCAGGCTAAACATGCCCAGCTCCCTTAGCCGTTCCTCATATTGTTCAAGGTCCTGGACCTTGAACAATAGCAGTATTGTCATCAAAGTGGGGGAAGAACAGGGCATGAAATCAGTCTCCCCCCTTTTTTTGTCACTGGGCAAGTCATACTGGGGGGCTTGGGGCAGAGTGGCTGTGGGGCTCACATGCGCCCCTCCATCACCAGTTCCCTCCCTACACACACAGAGTCGTCACCGTGCTGCAATCACCCTGAAGCGGCAGTGCTGTGCAGTGCTCAAAGTAGCAGGTCCACAGAGACCTGGGTCCAACCCCACCCTGGGTGGACCTTGCACCAGTCGCTCTCTTTGGGCCTCCCCTGCCTCGCAGGGCAGGGTTGCAAATGTTCTTGCTATTTACGAGGGCTCCCCACAACATAGTAGTAGTAGTAAAAATTAAAAAATAAAATAAATAAATAAATAAATAAATAAAATATTTATACTCTGCCCAATAAAATCACAATAAAAACATTATAGGGGGGAATAAAACCATTTAAAATGCAGGTTAAAATGCAATTTAAAATGCAGCCTCATTTTAAAGTAGCCAATAAATCAAGAACATAAGGGGAAGGAAACATAAGGGTCAGATTGAGTCCAAACCAAAGGCCAGGCGGAACAGTTCTGTCTTGCAGACCCTGCGGAAAGATGTCAAGTCCCGCAGGGCCCTGGTCTCTTGTGACAGAGCGTTCCAGCATGTCGGGGCCAGTACTGAAAAGGCCCTGGCCCTAGTTGAAACCAATCTAACCTCCTTAAGGCTTGGGACCTCCAAAGTGTTGTTATTTGTGGACCTTAAGGTCCTCCACAGGGCATACCAGGAGAGGCGGTCCTGTATGCTAAAATGTGGCCTCACCGTATGCAGGGTCAGACCATGATGGGGTTTGAGCGCATGAAGGGGACACAGGGTTGGCTTGGGGTGGAGAGGAAGGACCACAATGAGACTCTCTTGCACATACTGTATTTTTTGCTCTATAGGACACACCGGACCACAAGACACACCTAGTTTTAGAGGGGGAGAACAAGGAAAAAAAATTATCTCCCTCTCTGCGCAGGGGAATCCTGCTCTTGCAGTGCCCAAATGGGAAGCAGGCCAGCAGCAGTAACTCTTGCCACCGAGGGTCCTCAGTAAATGCCATTCAGAGGCCACGTGCCAGTCTGATGGGGATTTTGATGCCCAGGCAGCTCTGCAAATGTTCTGCAGCAGCAGCAGCAGCCTGCCTTTCGGAAATGGTTCTTTACACACACACACACACACACACACACACACACACACACACACACACACACAACGCCACCCAGACATTTAAGGTGGCTGGCTTCTCAAGTGCCCTATTTTTATTTGAAAAGACATCTGCAATCTGTTGCGAAATCCATCACAGCTGCCCTGTCTGTGGTTAGAAGTCTCACTCTTCCGCAGAAGCCGGGGCCCACGCTCTCTCTCTCTCTCTCGCACACACAAAGTTGTTGCTGTTTTGCTTTGTGTGTGTGTTTTTTTTACTTAAAAAAGGGGTCAATCAGAAACCATGGTGCTAAGCGATCCAGACTCACCCCGGCGCTGCCAAAAGGACTCCCATGTTTTAAAGAGAGAGAAAAAAAACTCAACTCGGCCAACATTTAAATGCTCCCAAGAGAGAGACCAGGAACCTCTCCTCCTGCCTCCCCCCCTTTTCCTTCTCATGTTTAATGAACCGGGCAAGTCTATTTGGCATCTTCAGTGGGGTTTATTTAAAGAAAGGGAAGTTTAATTAAAGCGCCCAGCCTGCTGCAAAAAGAAACCTATAAAATTTATTTATTTTTATTCTGAGAGGAGGGGAATTAGATAAAGAGCAGGCCAACTTTGCAAACGCTTCCTGGACAAATGCCTGGAACGAAAGGCTCTTTGTTTTGTTTTTGCATTACTGCAATCTGTTGTGAGCTGCCCAGAAAATCATCTGATGGAAAAGTGCAGCGGAGCAGCTCCAGAAGTAATACATTTAGGACCCTTAGGAAGTTCAGGAACAGGAAAGACACAGCTTCAAAAGTACGTGAGGTGAATTTTTTTTATTAATAGGAATTATTAGGACTGAGAGACAGAAATGTGTTACTAGCAATAGCATGGCAGTGCCATTTAGTAGCCACTGATAGACCCTTTCCCTAATCAACCTTTCAAAGCTAATGATCACCACCACACCTTGTGGAAGTGAGTCCCACCGGCTAATGACTCTTTGCATCTTTCTAAAACAGGGGTAGGGGTGGCCAAATCTGGCATCTGGTCAGCCACAGGGAAAACAGGAAGCTAGACTATATCTCCCCCCTCCGGCCTGATCCAGCAGCCAGGCTCACTTCTGATCTTCTTATGCACCCTTTAAGCAACTTGTAAGAAAAACACAGGACCAGTAACATGTCTAAAGCAGAGGCCGGCTAACAACGGTGCCACAGGCCATGAATCACCTTTCATTATTGTGACTGAATCATCAACATTTATGACCTTATCTAACCATTCTGCTTCCCACGTCACGGAATAAACACTGCCCCACCCACCCCGGATGTTATCGAGCCACGGCTTCTCAAAAGCTCTGGGCACGAAGCCCACAACGGTGCACCTGAACCCCATCTCCAGGTGAGGAGCGCTTGACTTCCAGCGAGGAATCTTGCCTAGCATGACTTATAAAGAGAGAGAGAAGAGAGGGCCAAACCAAGTGGGATTTCTTTCAGGGTTGATCCACATCAGCTCCTAAACTGGCCTTTCTCAATCTGCCCCATTCTGGATGTTTGGGACTACAGCTCCCATCAGCCCCCAGGAAGGCTGCTTTAAACAGGTAACAATTTTGCAATGCTGGTAAGAGGTGGACCCCCAGACCAGAGGTTTTTGGGCTCTGCTCCCAGGTGGCATGCACAGCAGCTGGTCTACCTGTTGGCTCCCTACCCTAATTCGATGCTTCTCTTCTTTAAAATCTGCATCTTCTGCAAAGCTCAGAGTCTCATCTCCAGCCCCAAGTTTTTGTTCACATTTGCTCCAGACCTCTCTCCTTCCTTCCTTCCTCTCTCACCTTCTGTACTGCCAAAAGTTAGACTGGGAGTTCCTTGGGGCAGAGGCCTCCTTTTGCTGCTGCTCTGCAATGCAACACAATGCAACACACACACACACACACACACACTTTATCCCTTCCAGATCTCCTTGCCAACTTCAGAACTGGGTGGTTTCTTATCAGAAAATGTTCAAAAGGCTAACCAGCACACAGTCTCCAAAGAAGGCCCTATTGGAGAGGCTAAGTTTTGCTCTTAAGAATGTGGAAAAACAGATTATTCGTGCATAACCAGAGGCGGGAGGTGAGAAGACCCGAGAAGGTCAAATGAAGACAAACAGAATGAACAGAAAAGCAGCAATTGTCTTTAATACAAAAACAGGAACCCAAAACGGGAGGGACAAGGAAGAAGACCCAAAGCAGATTATTATGGGGCAGAGTTGCAGAAATACAACCCAGCCTCGTAGCTCGCCTGGAGCCAGGTGAAGCAGAACGCACACCTTTGCATCGGCTATGCAAATCTGAGCACGCCACGTATCAGCTTCAGAGATAAGCCCCAGGTGAACACTGGCACAGATTGCTTATTGCTCAAAAGGAAAGTTTGCACAGGAGGCATGTATATGAACGGCTGCAAATCCACAAAAACAGGATGTTGCACTGGTTGGAGGACTCGTCCCGCCCTTCACATCACAGGCTCTCTTTTTTGCACTTTCACCAAGTTTCTAGCCCTCATGATGTGCTTAGAAAGCTTGCAAGCTCTCCCTGTCTTCTTTTCAGCAGTTCAAAGACCTTCCTCTTTCAAGTAGCCGTTTAAGTAGGAATCTTTATCCCAGGCAGCATCTTTCATGGGAACTACTTTTAACCGCTTTGCACATGTTTCTAAACATTTGTTTCTAAATGTTTGTTTGTGCTGGTTTTATATAGATGGAATTGTTTTTAAATATGAAACTTTAAAAAAAAAAAGTTTACATGATTTTCTTGTTTCGTGGTGGTTTTAGAACTGTGTTTCTGCAACCCACCCTGGGATCTGATGGTAAAAAAGGCAGCTAAGAAGTTGAATGAATAAATGAAATATAAAGCCTGGTGAAATCCAAAAAGGTGAGAGGGGTGCCTATACACACACACACACACACGCCTCAGATTCAATCCCCACTGGCATTTCCAGGTAGGGCTAAAACCCTGGAGAGCTTCTACTAGTCACTGTTGACAATACTGAGCTAGATGCAGCAGTGGTCTTAGTATAAAAAGGTTCCATCGTTCCTTCTTTAAGAAACATGAGGACTAGATTCTTGGTCCGTCTCCACATAAGCCAGCTTCCTACATTCCTGTTTAAATCAGCCCTTTAATCAGAACCATGTGGAGTACAGCATCTGATTTGCATGCAGAAGATTCATTCCCCAATGGCATCGCCAGGTGGGACCCGGGGAAAGACTCTGGAGATTTGCTGCTAAGCAGTGCAGGCAATCCTGAGCTCGTGGACCAGGAGGTCTGACTCAGCATAAGGCAGCTTCCTATGCGCCTGTGTACATAAGTAGGTTATTGGTGCAGAGAAAGGAGAGGAACTTGCTTCATTTTTCCATGATCTATGCAGGTCACAAAGTGTTGTTTTTTTCTTTCGTCTTCTGGGCATAGAATTTCAGCTGCCTTTGCAGGGTAAACACAGCTCTGAGCACACAGTGAGAGAGAGCCAGCAGCCTAGGAGATGATGGGGCAAGAGGCGGGGGGAGAAGGGGAAGAGAAAGACGCCGCACGCGTCATTACGGAGCTGGGGAGAAAAAGAACAGGGAAGTGGAACCTTCCGAGAAAGGAAGTCCAGCCCCGCCAAGCGTGGGAAAGTCACGCCGGCTCACAGCTGCTTGATGCAAACATCTGCACGACCGCAGGTGCCTCGAAAACCCACAAGGCAATGGGGTGTGTTGCAGGGGCAGCTGTGCTAACTTGCCAACAAACAAGGTGGTCGCAGCACACGCAGAGAGAAGAGGCTTTCATTGAAGCCCCAGGGCTGGGTACGACACACCCTCTGCCAACCTGCCGCACTCCAGGTATTGTGGGCTACAACTCTTATCGGCTGCAGCCACAAGACATCTGCACAAGTGCATCAGGAAGGGGAAAGCTGCTATAAGGACTGGATATTGCACAAAGAGAATAAAGTGCTATAAAACTGATAAAAGGTACATTGTCACACACAAGCTCATCATTTTGCATCAAGACGGATTGATCCAGCACAATACATACATGCCCCCAAAGCTGCCTCGTAGCGAGGCAGACCTTAAGTTCATACAGCCGGCCAGAGTTGAGAAGGTTATTTTGACTGGCAACTTGGACACACCCAGGCACTGGCAGGCAGGAGAGCAATAATAAATCTTATCAACATACAAAAAAACCCACACAGATACGGTCTGGTTATGCAACAAATGTCTGCCACTGGCCTGAACCAAAGCCTGTTTGCTGACTCCAGGTGGAAAAGCTCCAGGGAAAGTTATTTCTGCAATACAGACACACAAATGTTGCTGAGGGATTTTTGTTGCAGTCAAGATTAAATTTTTGATATGTACGTTTTGCTGCTATCATTATTAATTCTTTGTATCTTTATTCTTAGATCTTATTATGACTTACATGGGGATTGTTTAATTTCGTTGTGTCTGTTTTGATATGTTTTTATTGATTTGCTGATGGCTACTTTTGTCCCGTTTGTGTAACTATGTAAATCTTTTCCTGTTGCAAGCCGCCTTGAGTATGGGTTTAACTATGGAAAGGCAGTATACAAATAAACAATGGTGACACTGAGCAAGCACCCAGAAGCACATGACCTTTTCACAAACATTGGGGGGTGTGGCTTCACCCATGCCCCAGGAAATGGGTTGTTTTCAAATGTATGAACCAGTTTTTAAAAAGTACTGAACAACAAAAACAGGCAACACAGAAAGAGAAAAACAAACATCAACAACCAAGCAAGTCTGACACAAAGATATTTTGATAATAAAGCTAAAATATAAAATCATGTGCTAATGAAATGGATAGAATTATAAATGGGGTATTAAAAACACAACTTTGTACAAAGAAAGAAAGAGACAGACAAAGGTCTTGCCTGTTCATAGATGACACCAAATATATTCATATTTCAAAGGGATTAGCCACCCGTGTGACTGCAGTGCCATACATTAAATAACCCCAAAATAGAGGTGGAATCAGAAGGGTCATCAGCATGACCCCCAAGCTGCTCGTATATTACATGCCAACTTCTTTGAGATAGAAATGAACATAACCTGCTTGAACCAGTTATCTAGGGTATGGCATGAAGCCCTGAGCGATTATGAATCAAGCTGCTACCTGAAGACATGCAGTTAATTGATTCATGCACCTTTAGCAAAGTGGCATATGAGATAAAATCAATTTTTAAAATCTAAAAACAATCAAAGCTATTTCTACAAACGCTAAAGAAAGTCTCTTCTACAGTTGTACAGCTAAGATTTTGCCAATGACTGTATCACACCTCAGGCGAAGTCTCCTTAAACAAAATACATCTTCCGTAGAAGCTTTTTTTTTTTTATTGGTCTTCCTCAGAAGTGCCCAGGAATAGGTACATAAAACATACCAACAGAATTCAGTAAGACAGTGCTAAAAATATGTACATACACTTAATTTTTTTTGCAGCAAAACAATCGAAACAGAAAGAATATACACTTCTTATTTATGAAACTTCTGTGGCCTGGGCAAATCAAAGTGTTTTCAACTGGCACCCAAAACCCAACAATGTCAGAGTCAAGGAAGAACATGTGTGGAGAAAAAGCCTGTCTCTGCATTTCTTTGTGAATCACAGATCTGGGTGCTCATGAGAGCGACTCATGCAACAGGAAGCTTTGAGGACAAGCCACTCTGAATGCTGCCATCACACCAAACATGGTAAAGTTCCCCAACTTGGAGGAGGGAGAGTAGCAAGAGGGAAAGCCAGAGAGCAATGACTCGTGCAGAGTTGCAGCAGGCAGCCTCCGTACGTCTGGAAAGACCCTTCTCTGCCCAGGACTAAGAAGAGCCCCTGCCAGCCAGAACACCCAGGAATCACCACCTTGGTGCCTCCAGATGTTTTGGACTACAATGGCCACCAGCCCCAGCCTCTGCTAGCTGAGCCTGGTGGGGGCTTGTAGTCCAAAACGTCAGCAGGGCGCCAGACTGGTGGAGTCTGCAATGGGCAACAGCAGGGTGGATTGGCAAGCAGGTTGACCTGGTATGATGATGCTCCCAGCAAAAGTCACAAAATCCCAACATTTGTACCAGTCTATATTCTAGGGACGCAGGTGGCGCTGTGGGTTAAACCACAGAGCCTATGGCTTGCTGATCAGAAGGTTGGCGGTTCGAATCCCCGCAATGGTGTGAGCTCCCGTTGCTCGGTCCCTGCTCCTGCCCACCTAGCAGTTCAAAAGCATGTCAAAGTGCAAGTAGATAAATAGGTACCACTCTGGCGGGAAGGTAAACGGCGTTTCTGTGCGCTGCTCTGGTTCGCCAGAAGTGGCTTAGTCATGCTGGCCACGTGACCCGGAAGCTGCACGCCGGCTCCCTTGGCCAGTAAAGCAAGATGAGCGCCACAACCCCAGAGTCGGCCACGACTGAACTTAACGGTCAGGGGTCCCTTTACCTTTTATCCTCCCTGTTACATCTGGGACACATCAAAGAGCTTAGCATAGAATTGAAGAGCTGGGAGGGACCCCCAAAGGTCATTTATTCCAACCCCCTGCACAATGCAGGAATTACAGCTAAAGAATCCCTGACAGGTGCACATCCAACCTCTGCTTACAAACCTCCAAGGAAGAAGAGTCTACCCCTCACCAAAGGAGGCTGCTCCACTGCCCAACAGATGCTACTTTCAGGAAGTTCTTCCTAACGTTTAGTCGAAATCTCCTTTCCTGCAATTTGAATTTTTTGGTGTGCAGGGCAGTGAACAAACATAAATTACAAGTCCCCCCCCCCCTTTCTTTCTCTGCATGGTTGGCTGGAGACCATTTTTGCTCTCCAAAGGCGACCAGGAAAGCCCCCATCTCAAAACCCTACCAAGGCAAGACAAAACTAACCTAAATGTGGAGAGGATCTTTTGGGGGCTGGATATGCAAGGTTGCATTACAAAATGTGAGAGGGCAAATTAAAAAGCGAGACGCTCAACTGGAGACGTAACCCGGAGTCCCAGAAGAGCTCAGAGAGAGGCTAAAAGGAAGGGAAAGTGCCTGCATCTGGTCGCTTGCAGAAAATGCCTTTGGTCACACATTGCTAAGTGAGTCTAGGACACTATAGTCACTCTGAATAGGACTGTAAGGCCGAGTCAAGGAGGTCAGGGTCTCGTCCCGCTCCATATTAGTCAGGGAGCCCAGACCCAGCTATATTTAGGTGAAGCCATGCAAGGAACTCAGGCCCTTTCTCTAATTAGACTCAAGGTGAGGGTGAAATCTGAAGTCAGCACACACTTCTGAAAAGAGAAATCAGCCTGTCGATTCTTGATTCCAGGCAAAGGAACGAGGAGGAGGGGGTGACCCAGGGAGAAGTGGGTTCAGCAAAGCGTGCAGAATTCCTGGGGCACTTTGTAAACCCTCCCTTGACATCAGAACCCCCTCGGAGAAGCCATGGATTGGAGAGCGAGGCAGAAAAAAGATTTGTGCTTTTGAGGACTAGGCTCAGAAGCAGAGCATCTGCTCTGCATGTAGAAGGAAGGTCGCTAAATCAATCCCAAACCTCTCCAAACGGAGCTGGGAGAGAAGCCCCAGAGCGCTTCTGCCAGCTTCCCATGTTCCTGTTTCAGCCCTTTGGGTGGAGTCATGAGGACTAGCCTCTTGCTTTACTTTCAGGGGAAGGGCAGCAGCTCTATGGCAGAGCAGCTGGTTGGCATGCAGA